>NC_054383.1:51254572-51322072 GCF_017654675.1 Xenopus laevis
AGGTTACAAAGTAAATTATCATTGGTGTATGCTATAAACCACCTCGTATAAGTGACGAGTATGAAGCCCAGCTACTCATCTCTAGCATTTGTGTGGGTGAGCATTTAGGGAATAGTGATCATAACATGGTCTCCTTTGAGATTCTGTTGCAGAGGCAATTCTATAAGGGAGTAACTAAAACACTAAATCTCAGACGTGCAATCTTTGACAGTATAAGGGCATCTCTGCAACACATTAAGTGGGAAATGCTTTTCACAGGGTTAAACACAGAACAAAAATGAGAAGTCTTTAAAATGTTGCTTAATAAATATACATCAGTATATTCCCCTTGTTAGCATGGAATGCCGTTGCAAAGCAAAACCTTTTTGGTTAAATATAAGTGTTGGTGTTGAGGTGGGTAAGACTATACATGCTTTTAAGGCTTTCAAGTTAGCTGGGACAGCCAAATCATTTATAAGGTACAAGGAGGCCAATAAATTATGCAAAAAAGCTATCAGGCAAGTTAAAATCGATATGGAAAAGGATATTGCAGCAAGCAGTAAACATTCAAAAATATTTTTTAAACATGTTAATAGTAAAAAAAATGAAGCAGGAAGGGGTGGAACCTTTAATATCAGAAGGGGGTCAGCTGGTTGATGAACAAAAAAAAGCTTAGATTTTGAACTCATATTTTTCATCTGTCTACACAAATAAGGAACCAGCTAATGAAGGTTTCCTTATTAATAGTCACAATTCTAGTAATATAACTAATGATGCATGGTTCACACATGAAGACATTCAAAAGATTCTAGAACATGTGAAAGGACCAGTAACATCAAAAATTTTTTTTAAAAAATTCGTTAGAAAACAACGAAAAAAACACCAAGACAAATTAAAATTTCAAAATTGCAAAGCCTTTATTAAGAAATAACTTACTGAAACTCCACTTCCTGTCCTCTTCTGAAACGGCGATATGGCGACCATCCATAGTGCAGTGCTGGATTTATCCTCCCTGGCTAGCTCCCATAGGCTACTGACAGCAGGAAGACGGTGCTGGAAAGCAGATAGCTGGATGAAAAGCTGAAGTGCCCGGTGTGTTCCCGGAACATCCTTGTGCAGAGCAGCGCGCCTCTGGGGAGATCTTGCACGGACTCAGCCTCCTACTAACCCAGCCCTGCAGCAGCAGGCGATTCTTAGCGAGTGCCCCAGGCGGGTGGCAGGGCACACAGACATCGCAGACATCCCCTCTGGGACGCATCTATCAGCACAGGAGCATTACATCGCAGGAGCGTTACAAGCGGTGTGCGGCTGGTGCCGGGCCGGTGTCTGTGTGAGGCGCAAGAGTGAGCGCAAACTGACAGCCGCACACTTTTTTCACAGGCAGCAGCAGCACTCGGCCATTCTCATGCACGGATTGCATCGCGCCGCTGCTCGGAAGCCTCCTTAGTCCCGCTCTGGAGAGAGTCTGCTGGGATTGTACCGGTTCCAAGTCGGAGCGATAGAGGTTGTCAGTGTGCGCTTACTCTTGCGCCTCACACAGACACCGGCCGGCACCAGCCGCACACTGCTTGTAACGCTCCTGCGATGTAACGCTCCTGTGCTGATAGATGCGTCCCGAGGGGATGTCTGCGATGTCTGTGTGCCCTGCCACCCGCCTGGGGCACTCGCTAAGAATCGCCTGCTGCTGCAGGGCTGGATTAGTAGGAGGCTGAGTCCGTGCAAGATCTCCCCAGAGGCGCGCTGCTCTGCACAAGGATGTTCCGGGAACACACCGGGCACTTCAACTCTTCATCCAGCCGTCTGCTTTCCAGCACCGTCTTCCTGCTGTCAGTAGCCTATGGGAGCTAGCCAGGGAGGACAAATCCAGCACCGCACTATGGATGGTCGCCATATCGCCGTTTCAGAAGAGGACAGGAAGTGGAGTTTCAGTAAGTTATTTCTTAATAAAGGCTTTGCAATTTTGAAATTTTAATTTGTCTTACTCTTGATGTTTTTTTTCGTTGTTTTCTAACGAATTTTTTAAACAAATGTCTGCCAGATGGTATTCATCCCAGGGTATTTAGCAAGCTTAGCTCTGTGAATACCAAACCTCTTTACTTAATTTTTCAGGATTCATTGAGGTCTGGCATGGTGCCGAGAGACCGTTCTCAGCCTCAAAACTATAGGCCAGTTAGTCTGACATCAGTGGTAGGAAAGCATTTTGAAGGGTTAATAAAGAATAAGACACTGGACTTCATAGCAAATAACAATACTATGAGTTTGTGCCAGCATGGTTTTATACGTAGTAGATCTTGCTAGACAAACTTGATTCTGGGATGGCAGTGGATATGACTTTGCTAAATCATTTGATACAGTGTCACACAGGTTACTGGTTATATTAAGGAATGTTGGCCTGGAACATAGTATGTGTACCTGGATAGAGAACTGGCTAAAAGATAGACAACAATGAGTGGTGGTGAATGGAGCATTTTCTAATTGGACCAGAGTTGTTAGTGGAGTACTGCAGGGCTCTGTACTGGGTTCCTTGCTTTTCAACTTGTTTATTAATGACCTGGAGGCGGGCATTGAAAGTTCTGTTTCTATTTTTGCAGATGATACTAAATTGTGCAGAACTATAGGTTCCATGCAGGATGCGGCCACTTTGCTTTTTGTAAGTTGGGAAAATGGGCAGCAAACTGGAAAATGAGGTTCAATGTTGATAAATGCAAGGTTATACACTTTGGCAAAAATAATAAAAATGGATTGTAAGGAACACAACAAGCTATTTACAAGATACAACTGATCTGTTAAACAAACTTGCAGGCATAGGACCACTTCCAGAGGGTACCATTTTGGCAACAATGGATGAGGAATCATTCTATACAAACATTCCACACAAGGATGGTATAGATGCCTGCAAAACATTTCTGGAAAAGTATGCCTACCATCCCAAGCAGCTGTACAACTGATTAAGTTTACATTAACACACAACTGCTTCTTTTTCAGCCAGTATTTCTTAAACAGATTGGAACCAGTATGGGTACACGCTTTGCACCCCAATATGCCAAACTCTTTATGTCAAAACTAGACATACCCCCGATATATAGATGACATATTCATCTGGACAGATATTGAACAAGAACTTATTCAGTTTTACGAACATTTTCAAAACTTTCATCCAACTACTCCCCCACTCACATCCCCTTTCTGGACACAACCATTCACATCAGGGAAAATACTATTCAACCCACCATATATTGAAAGCCAATGGACAAACCATCATATTTAATGTATGACAGCTTTCACCCTGACCACACTAAGCACTCAATAATCTACAGCCAGGCTTTACGATACAATCTTATATGTTTGGACATTGCTGAAAGGAACCACCACCTCAAAACACTCAAAGCAGACTTCATCCCCATGATTGTAGATCAATACATTCATGCAGCCACCATGATTCCCAGAAGTCACCTTCTACAGTATAAACAAAAACCTGAAATAAATTGGGTTTCCCAAGTGGTCACATACAATCCACAACTAAGGACCCTCAGAAAAATAACCAGAGATCTACAAGGTACACTTCATAAGGATGAGAGGCTCAAATCAAGAAGTGCCTTATTGCACCCAACCAAAAATGGAACATACCCCTGTAGCAAAAAACAATGCAAAACATGATCACACATCCTGATTTCAGACAAAATACCAATTCCGGACTACAGCATCCATGGTCACTTTAACTGTTCTTCTTCCAATGTGGTGTACTTAATACAATGCACTAATTGTATATAGGAGAGACTGGACAGAGTCTGAGAAAGAGAAATACACACCACCGATTCACTATAACCAATAAAAAACTGGACACCCCAATAGGAAATCATTTCAATAACCCTCATCACTCCATAAAGGATTTAAGAATTATGGTTCTTAAGGGCAATTTTAAAACGGATAATGAAAGTGTGAAAAGTGTGGGAATACAAATTAATGGAAACTTTCAATACTCTGAAGAAGGGACTAAACATGGGCCTTGGATTTATGGCTAATTATGTGGACTAAGAAAGGACTGCACCAGGTCAGAAATACCAACATGTCTGCATATGGACTAAGAGATCATATGGAATTCCTTTGATTCTACACTCCAATAATTCAGCCCTAATTTGTACTCAGCCTCTTTGACCCATATTATATTGTACCTAATCTTCTTGTCTCTTACAGATCCCCTCGTAATTGACATCTTACACATAGACTGAAATTCCTTTTTGTTGGTCATTTGACCTATGAGCTGAATGTTGTATACCAGAGAACACCACAGCTTTATTGTAATCATCTTGAAAAAGAAACTAAAATGTTCTGAAAGCTTGCTATGATTATATTAGTTAGCCAATAAAGGTATCACCTTTAAATCACTTTTATTATCTTTTATTTCAAAAGGGTTGCCCTGTAACATTTTTACTGGCTAACACGGTACAGCAACTTTACCTGCAAAAAATAATATAAATGCAAGTTATACACTAAATGACGGTGTGTTGGGAGTTTCCTTAAATGAGAACGATCTTGGGGTTTTTGTAGATAACAAGTTGTCTAATCCTGGGCACTGTCATTCTGTGGCTGCTAAAGCAAATAAAGTTCTGTCTTGCATAAAAAAGTGCATTAACTCAAGGAATGAAACCATAATTATGCCTCTTTATAGGTCCCTGGTAAGGTCTCATCTGGAGTATGCAGTGCAGTTTTGGACTCCAGTCCTTAAAAGGGATATACATGAGCTGGACATAGTGCAGAGTGATGTTGTGGTGGCTGATTCTGTTAATGTTTTTAAGAGAGGCTTGGATGATTTCTTGGACAGACATAATATCAAAGGTTATTGTGATACTAAACTCTATAGTTAATATAGATATGGGCATATAAAATGTATGTGAAAATATGGAGGGGTGTGTGTATGGATTCTGGGTTTTCATTTGGAGGGGTTGAGCTTGATGAACATTGTCTTTTTTCAACCTGAAAATGAACTATGAAAGTGTAGGGCTTGCCACCCCAGGGTTAACTTTGACATAGTTGGCCAGCTTAAATATATTGCAATATATGGACAAACAATACCTGTTTTGTTTAAAGGGTAACACATTTTTTAGTACTTTAAGGCACAAAATGTCTTTAATATATTGTATTGATAATGGGTGAGTGCAGAGGACCTTTTGTAATTGTCATGTTGTTTCTTTGTCATGTTCTTTATCATGTTCTTGCTACTGTCATGTCACAATGATACACCCATCTGACATTTAGCATTATTTACTTAACATATTACATCTGCTGTCCCTGCACTGTGCTAACCTGTCTTGCAGGAGTTGCATATTTTGTTGTCCGGTTCATCTATGTTGTGTTGTGTAGTAAATTTATATTATATATATATAGAGTATATAAAGCAATTCTGGATACACCCTAGGTCCCTTATAAAACTAGTTATACATGATTTTCTCATTTTGGACCCTTGCTTTATACTTGGACAGTCATGGTACCGATAACTAATATCTAATTTACTGGAAGTAATTTTCTACATACTGCTTGCCAGCGTTTTAGAATATTGAGTTTATAGCCTTTTTCTATAGTGGGTAGTGATGAGTGAAAGATTTCCCATGTACAGACTCACAGCAAACTTCCACATTTTTCACAGCTTGTTTTGCTTTACAGGGCAGAAACACATTAGGACAGTCACATATGCACACAATGGTTGTGTGTTTTGATGTCATTAATTATACACACTTTTTCATTCCATCTGTTCAGTCTAATAAATAGGGTGCCTATTAAGATAAGGCAGCCACTGTGACAATCTTGAGCTGAAGGTAAGTTCATGGTGAATTACATCCAAAATTGCACACCATAGCTGCATTAGTAAATTATACCTAATATCTAAAATTCAGGAATTAACAATTTATTTTTCAGAATCGAATGGAAGAAAATGGTCTAAATCCTTTATCTCCACATGCAATTTGCATTGCAAGGATTCATATGCCTGATATTACTCATATTAGTGCTGCTGCTATGAAGAATGCATTTAACAGCTGAAAGTAGCCGAATGAGCTTGCATATGAGCTTTCATAAATATATTAATTTATTAAGCACTGCCCTAACTGTTAGAAAATTGTCAGTCAGAGTTATGGTAAATAATAAAATAGTTTAAATTGCTGGGAATCCCTCTTTTAAGAGGGCCAAAAACAACATCTATATAGTTAATAGAAAAATAGTAGAAACAAGGGGTAGAAAAGGCATTTCCAATTATTCAGTAATATTTACAGATGCAAGAATACAAAAATACAAACACGAATCACCCCTTGATTTTTATCCTTCTAATTCCGGTGGAGGTCTGACTAAAGTCAGTATTCAAAAATTTCACAATATCCAAAGAATAGAAAAGAACCCCCACTAGAACAGACTAAACTCAGGCAGTCACAAAGTATTATTGACACACTTATTTATAGTTAGTTGAATAGACACTTGATTATGCCACTTATTAAATTATTATAAAGTGCTGTGCAATAAATTATAAAGTGCAGTGCAAGGATTATTAGTGAGGAGCTTAAAAGACCAAAATTCTTTCTGTCCCACAATATTATTAGACAATTAATAAAGTGATACTAAATTGATCACCAATTTCTAAATTACTAGTAGTGCTAAAACATTATTTAATAATTAATTGACTAAAATGAGAATATTGAATAAATTAGATTATAAAGTGCTACAGTGCTAAATGAATTTAGTAATCCTTCCTAATTTATAAGGTTTATTTCATTAAATAACTAGACTGCCATTAGATAGGATAAAAATAAGAAATTAATTAAATCATTGCTCAAATTCATGAGAAAAAGGAGGAAAATGAAAAAAGAGAGGGTGGAGTTGTCCCAAAACTACTACCTAATTGGTTCTATCCCTAGGACACCACAAAGGTGGAGAAGGCAGAGTAACCGGGACTGTGGTCTCGTAATTAACTAAGCCCTAAACTGATTTGAGAGACTACGATATACTATAAAACCACAATTCCACGGTCTCCTGGGAGTTTAGTATTGCAGAGAAAGAGAAGGAGTTGAACCGAGCAAAGATTCTTTCCACCACCCTCCAAAATTGGTTTGACCCCAAGTTGAGTATATCGTTTAAAAGATAACCGGATCTGGAAATGAAACGCCGACGCGCGTTTCGCTATGTTAGCTTTGTCAAGGCGTAATAATAATGTTCCATGGGACGCGAGGTTTAAATTACTTCCGCGTCCTGCGTCACATCAATCAGTTCTCGCGAGATCTCACCCCGAGATCGTGCGTACTCACACGCTCCCACTACACCTATCGCGAGGAGTGCGTGTACCTCCCTCCTATTGGTGCCGCCGTTGCCATGACACCCATGCCGCAACTCGGAGCCATCTCGCCAGACGTGACACCCCTTGTGGCTCGCCCTTACTCATTCCAATTCTTTACTTGCAGATCCTGCATTAATCTTACCACATCAAGGGCTTCCATACACACAGGGACATTGGGGAGCATTTATTATTTATTTATATAGATCACCATTAAGTCTGAACTTGTTTTTTAATTGAATTATTTATTTTTATAACTTTTTTTAAAAAAGAAAACATTAATTGCTCTAATTGACTACAAATATGAATTATTCCTAAAATTATGTTTATTAATTGTTGATTAAATGAAATTCATAAAATTATAAATGTAGCTTATCATGTGAACTCCTAAAATTTTCTTGTTTTTATAAAATTAATAAAAATTGTTAAAAAACTTTTCAGTTTCATGTGGGATTTATTAAATGAATGATGTAAATAAATTATTTTCATTTATCCCATTCGGGGACACCGTATTTAATTTAAAGATCCAATAACTTTCGCGTTTTAACAGGGCCTGTTCAAGGTTTCCTTTTCGAATTCCCATTTCCACCTTCTCCACCATTCTGGGCCTTGGAGAAGGTGGAAATGGGAATTCGAAAAGGAAACCTTGAACAGGCCCTGTTAAAACGCGAAAGTTATTGGATCTTTAAATTAAATACGGTGTCCCCGAATGGGATAAATGAAAATAATTTATTTACATCATTCATTTAATAAATCCCACATGAAACTGAAAAGTTTTTTAACAATTTTTATTAATTTTATAAAAACAAGAAAATTTTAGGAGTTCACATGATAAGCTACATTTATAATTTTATGAATTTCATTTAATCAACAATTAATAAACATAATTTTAGGAATAATTCATATTTGTAGTCAATTAGAGCAATTAATGTTTTCTTTTTTAAAAAAAAGTTATAAAAATAAATAATTCAATTAAAAAACAAGTTCAGACTTAATGGTGATCTATATAAATAAATAATAAATGCTCCCCAATGTCCCTGTGTGTATGGAAGCCCTTGATGTGGTAAGATTAATGCAGGATCTGCAAGTAAAGAATTGGAATGAGTAAGGGCGAGCTACAAGGGGTGTCACGTCTGGCGAGATGGCTCCGAGTTGCGGCATGGGTGTCATGGCAACGGCGGCACCAATAGGAGGGAGGTACACGCACTCCTCGCGATAGGTGTAGTGGGAGCGTGTGAGTACGCGCGATCTCGGGGTGAGATCTCGCGAGAACTGATTGACGTGACGCAGGACGCGGAAGTAATTTAAACCTCGCGTCCCATGGAACATTATTATTACGCCTTGACAAAGCTAACATAGCGAAACGCGCGTCGGCGTTTCATTTCCAGATCCGGTTATCTTTTAAACGATATACTCAACTTGGGGTCAAACCAATTTTGGAGGGTGGGGGAAAGAATCTTTGCTCGGTTCAACTCCTTCTCTTTCTCTGCAATACTAAACTCCCAGGAGACCGTGGAATTGTGGTTTTATAGTATATCGTAGTCTCTCAAATCAGTTTAGGGCTTAGTTAATTACGAGACCACAGTCCCGGTTACTCTGCCTTCTCCACCTTTGTGGTGTCCTAGGGATAGAACCAATTAGGTAGTAGTTTTGGGACAACTCCACCCTCTCTTTTTCATTTTCCTCCTTTTTCTCATGAATTTGAGCAATGATTTAATTAATTTCTTATTTTTATCCTATCTAATGGCAGTCTAGTTATTTAATGAAATAAACCTTATAAATTAGGAAGGATTACTAAATTCATTTAGCACTGTAGCACTTTATAATCTAATTTATTCAATATTCTCATTTTAGTCAATTAATTATTAAATAATTTTTTAGCACTACTAGTAATTTAGAAATTGGTGATCAATTTAGTATCACTTTATTAATTGTCTAATAATATTGTGGGACAGAAAGAATTTTGGTCTTTTAAGCTCCTCACTAATAATCCTTGCACTGCACTTTATAATTTATTGCACAGCACTTTATAATAATTTAATAAGTGGCATAATCAAGTGTCTATTCAACTAACTATAAATAAGTGTGTCAATAATACTTTGTGACTGCCTGAGTTTAGTCTGTTCTAGTGGGGGTTCTTTTCTATTCTTTGGATATTGTGAGATGCAAGAATACCTCTGGTTATATGAAAATAATCTGTAGTAAAACAAGGGAATTTTGTGCAAATTGGCCACTGATAGCCTTACAGATTCACTGCTCACTAATTTGAGAGAAGTGTTATGAAAGCCTTATTGTAATGGTTGCAAAATGATAAGAACATTAGTAAAGACAATAATAGAAAGGTTGGGACACCTTATGGGTATTAATCACTTTAGGAATTATAGGGCCACAAATCTACTATGGCCCTTATGGGGACAACAACAAAATAATACAATAATTAAATGAAGCCCATAAATCCCAAAGTAAGATATTTTACGTCCTTTATATTTTGCCCTTTTTAATAATAAATGTTTTCAATGAAAAACTGGCTGTCCAGATCTAAAAGAAATGTATAAAAATAGAGGTCAATTCATTAAACCCAAAGAGTTAAAAAATTTCAGTTTCTCCAATTAATTCAGAAGTTACTACATAGATTCCATAGCAACTGGTCAATTCAGTAAGCCTTTTAACCCTTTTGTTACCAGGGTCATGAAGATCCCCCTTAAACCCCTTGGACCCCCTCTGGTGGCTAAAATGGGGGGGGGGCAGCTAGAAAGGCGCCTCAGTGCAGCTGAGGAGTCAGTGGAAGAATGACCCCTTCCTGTGTGAATCAATACCCCTTTTAATACAGCTCAAGACCTTATTTGCCCTTGATGCAGATGAATGGCATTGCTTGCTACAGCCACATTTATTATCTACAAGTACGCCAAGGTTCTTTTCCATAATGGATTTGCCTAATGCAGTCCCATTAAAGGTATAAGTGGCTTGGATATTTTTACATCCCAGGTGCATGGCTTTACAATTCTCAACATTGAATCTCATTTGCCAATTAGCTGCCCAGCTAAACAGTCACAACAGCCACAGTCTAAACAAAATTTGGATCTAAATGCATGCCCTTTTGTTACTGGAGTAAATTACATTGCATAGATATTGTCATTTAATATATTTAGATATCTACAGAAATAAGGCATTTTCACAATAGTCATTTGGAATTAATTTGTCAATCAAAGGCTAATAACCTTTCCAAAAGTGAATATTGAATGTACAAAAAAACCTCTTGGTAAATGCTGAGGAAAATAATGTTACACCTGTCCCACAGTAATTGGAAGTGAAATGTAGCATCTGGAAACATGTACAACATATGGAAACCAGCTGCTTGTAGGGGAAACAGAATTTGTTTTTACAAGATATGTTTACAGGGTGATATCTAGTAGATATGATTTTTTTATGCCCCTTTCTTTGCCAGCCATGTATTTGCAGTGAATTCTGCATTTTACCATCTGCAATTTTTTTTGTGAAACTGCAGCAAAAATTTGCAGAGGAGAAATTTGGCACAACAAACATTTCACCAAGACGAAAATTTGCCATGAGAAAAAACACCTATTGACATTAATGCATTCAGACAAAAAAGTCTCCATAAGAAAAAACTCTTATTCACTTTAATGCACTTGGAGGAAGAAAAATGTGACTTCCATTGACTTCAATGCGTTTCTTAAATTTTTCGCCATTTTGCAAACTTTTCTGCGAAGCGAAATGGGACAGATTTACTCATCACTAATCCACTTATCCACAGGGTTTCTCTGCCACCCACACCCACAGTCCTCAGCTAATCTTACCCACAGACCCTCAGCTCTCCCTTTTCCAGGGTTAGATGTAAAAAGGACTTTGACTGATTTCTGGATCTCTTTATGTCATAAAGTATAGTAAAGTATAAGAAAGCATAGGAAGGCTTGGGTATGCTTGTGGCAATCTACATTTCAGCCATTTTATAACCCCTTTATTGAATAAGCTTTATTTATGCTATTCAAAAGCTGAAGTGCAAAGATCTCAGATTTTGACTGAAATTAAATAATAAATCAGAATTTTGGAATCATGTACCATCTCCATAGTAATATCATAGCCCTATCAAAATTAAGCTGAAGAAAAAAATAATTCTGAGTCTGTTTTATATGAGAAGAATTGTTCCCTTGTACTATTGCAAAGTTAAACCCATGAATCAAAGTAAATCTAAACAATAAATGAAAGTATCATTCAGTATCAATATTTATACTATATCAGTGCATAAAATGAATGTATTACACAAATAATGATACATGATTACAATATTTATTTTTTGGGGGGATATATGGGACTGAATGCAAAAAAGAACAATTTTGTAAAATGATAGGTCAGGATATATTTAATGATAATGAGTTGAGAATTTAATGAGTTGATAAGTAGTTTTCAAGTTAGATCATAAATATTTAGTAGCAAAGGAATACACGCAGGATACTGCATATTGCTCACAGCTTATCCTATTTGGCCAAGAAAAAAAACAGATGATTTTCCAAGGAAAAAAAAACAAAAAATTCAGGTGCTCATCATCTCAGAACTTAAATGTCAAAATTTTGACACATTCATTCTGAAAGCAAAATTGTGCTTCTGAAATACGTTCAGCAGCAGCTGGGGCACATGGCATCTGTTTCCTTATCTAACCCACCTCATAGTAGCTTTTGCAATTTCATTAAATGTATTTTCTCCAACAATTTAATTGTTTTAAATTGCATATAAATTCTACAAACTTTCAAAATCACTCAATCAAGGTTTAATTTACAACTGGGAAGCCTTCTAAAGTCTGAAGACCTGGGGAGCCTTTAAGAGCTTCAGCAGCTGTGTATAAGCTACACAAAGCAAATTAAGTAGGTCAAGGGGTTTAATTAGGTTTCAAGTTACCAGTTTATGAAAATTGGGTATTTTTTGCATCATACTTACATGGCAATGTCTGAATCTTTGCACTTTGACTCATGCTTCCAGTTGATGTATACTGTAGTTCCATTAATGTTGGGCTATCAAGACAGATGGATAGATAAGGTGTTCTAAGTGTGCATTGTTGCCTTATTTTAACAGTTTTTGCAGACTTTCACCTTCACCAATTGCACTGTGAATGCATGTAAGGTGTTACAAAATCAGTCAATAATTAAAGATAAATGAAGAAAATTATTTTCAAATAATAAGGCAGTGAACTGTATTTTGCAAGAAATTATGATTCTAACTTTATAGCTAGAAGACTAGAATTTTGAATCACTAAATTAATTAGTTGATGAATGAACTGAATGAATTCAAAATGATTTGCTCCATGGTTTGATGCCATTTGTGCACAGCCCTTTTATTGTCTAATAATGAGAGTACATATGCATTTTAAAAGATGCCCAGTTTGCTCACCTCAGTTACTATCATGAGCAACTTGTCAATTACCTATTTTGATGTATACAGCTGTAACTGAGTGTGTGGAGTAATTTTTCTAAACATATTATTTATAATTTCTGTAGGTTGACAGAGCTGATAAACAGAATAATAATGGTAAAATCTGGTAGCTTACAGTACTTGAATAAGCATTACTGTGGCTTCATAAACTGTATATTATTTTCAAGGCTATGGATGATTCTTAATTCATATGGATTTATTCTCAGCAAGTAAACATGATCATAAATCAGAGAATGTTATATGCTGCCACCTAAATAAAGCACTTGGGAAGAATGATATTTTTTACTCTGCAAAGAATAATTTTCTTTTAATAGATGATTTATCACCTCTGTGACCTTTATCATCTCAAGAAATAAAGAAAGATCATGTTTTCTGTTGGATAAAATTGCTGAGCATAATTCATTATTATATAGCAAATGTACCATTATATTATATAAAAAAAACAAATACTATCTTAATAATCATAAGTATTATTATTTGTTTCTATTAAAAAAGAAAAGCCTCTTAAACCTATTTATAAACATATTGTTGGATCAAAAGAATTGTTGAATGAACCTTGTACCCCTTTTCCCTATTTGCCTGCCTTCTGTACCTTTTTTTCTCCCCTCCCCTTATATTTTTGAAAACAATAAAGAAAGATTATAAAAAAGCCTCTACAATATATACAAATTCTTCCTGGTTGTACACCAATAAATGCATAGGATACATACTGTTTGTTTCTCATTATACAAGAAATACATATTATGCCTTTTAGTTGTTTATTATTGTCTCTCTCTCTCTCTCTCTCTCTCTCTTTTTTCTTTGTAATAATAAAAATGTAACTTGTACTTGATCCAAACTGTGATGTAATTAATTTTCATTGCAAGTAAAACCTGCCTATTGCATTTATTTATTGTTTAAATTATTTTCTAGTAGACTTAAAGGCAGATTTATCAAGGGTTGAATTGAAAAAATTCGACTAGGGAATAGTCCAAATTCAAATTGAATTTGAAAAAATTTTAAAAAATTTGAATATCGAAATTTATCATGTACTGTTTCTTTAAAAATTCAACATCAACTATTTGCCATCTAAAACCTGCCGAATTTCTGTTTTAGCCTAAGGGGGACCCCCATAGAACCAATTTGGAGTTATTTGGTGGACTTTGAATAATCTAAGTTTTTATGGGGAAAAACCTTGAATCTAATTTGATCGAATACGATCCAAATTTGTTTTGAACGATCTAATACAGCCTATTCATCCAAAGTTAAAAAAAAATCAATTTTTAAATAAATTTGGGGTTGTATTTTTTTATTCTAATTTCAAGTTGATGGGAGTTTAAAATAACTCCCATCAACTCGAAATTCGACCCATGATAAATTTGCCCCTTAATGTATGAAGATCCAAATTACATAAAGATCCATTATCTGGGTCCTGAGCATTCTGTATAACAGGTCCCATAACTATATATTTGTCTGTATACTTCTGACGAAGATCGCTGTGGGGAATCGAAATGTTGAGTCCAATAAATATATTTTTTATTTTGCATACAAAAATTCTGTGAGTGCTGCTTTTCTTTACATATGTGTTTATCCTAATTTTGTGGGCACCCAGGTATTTTTTCTAGTAAACTGTCCTTTGGGACTTTCATTATATATATATATATATATATATATATATATATATATATATATATATATATATATATATATATATATATATATATATATACATACAAATACAAGAATCCTCTGCACTCAACCCATTATCAATATACTTAAGACAGAGACATTTTGTGCATACTGCTACTAAAAAATGCCTTACCCTTAAAACAAAACAGGGATTGTTTGTCCATATATTGCAATATATTTAAGATGGCCAACTACGTCAAACTCATCCCTTAACCGGCCAGTCCTATGCTTAATTTTCATCTGATTCATTAAGAATTATATTACTTCATTATACATTTTACAAAGGGACTAGGTTTATATATATATATATATATATATAGAGTCCCACAGTGCCCGCACTCAAACCAAAGGATGAAGCCAGAGGTGCACGATCCAAATGTAATTCATATATGGAAAGAAGATCAGCACTCACTGTAGTTTTGCTGATCTTCTTTCCATATATATATTATATATATATATATAGTCCACAAGGTAGCCAGCACAAATTATTTAAATTGCGTGGGTGCAGTATCAATAATTTCAATTTAAATCCACTGAGACAGTTCCGCACTCTCAGGTCTTAAAAAAGTATTAAAGCTTTTATTGTTTAAATGCGAGGAGGAGGCCGAAACGTTAGTCTCGCATTTAAACAATGTATTAAAAAAAAAAAACAAAGTTGTTTTTGCAGGTGAATAGTCCGTATTCATTCAAATTTGTCCGAATTAGAATTGTACGAATGAAAGTAATAGGGCACGTATCGTACGAATCGGAAAAAAAAGTCCACCAATTGACTTTAGATTAAGGGGCAGATTTATCAAGGGTCGAATTTCGACCCTCGAAGTAAAATCCTTCGAATTCGAATATCGAATTAGAAGGATTTTAGTGCAAAAGGTTCGATCGGTGGAATCCTTCAAAACAAACGATTCAAACAATTTTAAGTGATCGATCAAATGATTTTTATTTGATCATAAAAAGTGCCCAAAACCTATCTACAATGTCCCCATAGGCTAACATTCAACTCAGTAGCTTTTATTTGGCGAAGTATTGAGTTGAAGGATTTTTTTAAAGAGACAGTACTTCAATTATCGAATGTTCGAAGATTTTTAGAATATTTTTGCATTCAAACTATTCATTTGAGCTTAGTAAATATGTCCCTAAATGTAATCTGATAAAATTGAATAACAGTTCTTTAACCTTGACACCGCATGTCAGTGAAGACTTGACTAAAATATGTACTTGTATTGATGAATACTGATTGATACATTGAAAAAATCTAATGTTGTGGAACTCAGGAACTGGCCACTAATATAGCATAAATAAACTTCTACCTTTTTAGAAAAATACACATTGCTATTGCTTTAATAAAGATAAAGATAAAACAACTTGGGGTTGTTCACACTGGAGAACAGGTGCTTGAGGGATGATATGAAAACAATGTATAAAGGCATCATACAATAATCTCTCTAATGCTTTATTTAGCAGTAGGTCCTTCGAGCTGACATGAGGGCATCCATTCTGATTAGAAGAAAAAAAATTCAGATGGAGTTTTTTACAATGAGAACTGGGAAGATGTTGAATTCTCTCCTTGAATCAGTCATACTGGCTGATACATTAGATAGATTTAAGAAGGGGTTGTATGCTGATAATTGCTGATGTCAGCAAAGTTTGTTATAGCAAGGGAGAAGTTAGATGGGTCAGACCCACAAGCAGAGCAGAGTGAGACATGCTTCTTTCATGCACTGTATTTTAGGAAATAAGTTGCTGTTGCAAGACCCATTATGTCATTATTAAGAGTACAACACATGGTACCAGGAATGGATCCACTCAGCAGACAGAGCTTGAACCATGTCAGAACCTGCAAGAGGTACAGAGGATGAAGCAGGCCCATCTCAGCCTGTGACTGTAGCAGTCCCTGCCCAGATAAGGACAGGCATTGTACATCTACCTGCTCCAGTTAAATTTGTGAGAAATGCTAGGGAAGCATGGGAAATATTTAAGCAGAGATTGTTAATATACAGTACATGAAAGCTACAGTACTAACACCAAAACACAGCCCAGTATGCAGAAAGTGACCCTTTAGCTAACAATAGCAGGGGAAGAAGCCTTGCAAATATTAAATTCATTTCAACTTGATGAACATGTCAGTGATATTTTTAAGTGGTTATGGCAACATTTGAAGATTACTGCCATAAGGTAAATTAGACATATGAGAGATGGAATACATACATTTCTTGTGATAATCCTATAAAGTCGAGTTTTCTTAGAGACAATTTGATAAGATTGAGTGTCAATTGTACCATATGAATTTTCACATCAACTTTTTTTTGAGAAAAGTTATTGATAAATGAATTCAATTAGTGCAAGGGAGTTTGAACAACTTTGTTTTAAGAAAAAAAAAATGATTAATTTGAGTTTTAGTAAATAGGTCCCATGGTATTGTTTTAGGATGTGAAGCAGGCCCCACTTTATGTATAGGACAACATTTATAGTTGAAACTGATTACGAGCCACTGCAAACCATCACACAGAAAGAACTATGGAAAGCTCCTTCACGCATTCAACATTTATTATTGAAAATGCAGAAATATGACGACAAAGTAGAATATAAACCAGTCTGCCCGATTCTAGTTGCAGATGCAATATCAAGGACATTTAATGAGGACACTGTTGCATCAGATCATGACAAGGAATCTGTAAGGGATAACATAGGGGGCGCTGTTGAGACAGCAGGAGGAAAGCGAGTCTTTCAGGCAAGGGCTGGCTGAACCCACGGGACACAGCTAAACAAAGTGCAGAAGTAGGGTGACGAGGGCGATGAGTCAGACTGGAACAGGTGCAGAGCAGAACAGGAAAGAGAGGGCGAAGATCAGAACTGGACTAGAAGAAGAGGGTGACAACTCAGGACAGGAACAGACTAGATGGAGCAGGAGTGGAATAGGAACAGACTGGATGGGAAAGGACGGTGCGGGCGTAGATCAGATCAAACTGGGTATAGAGTGCAGAAGGAGACTTGAGCGGATAGCAGGAGAGGACTGGAAGAGGCAGGGCAAGATGCAGAGCGAGATGAAGGGGTACAAGGTACAAGGCAGGGTTAGGAAGCAAGAATCAGGAACAGGCGAGGCAAGGATCAGTACAAGGTGAAGTCAGGGAAATGTGCAACAGGAAGCAGAAATCAGGAACAGGCAAGGCAGGGGTCAGGTCAAGGTCAAGGCTGAAATAGGTTATGGCAAGGTAAAAGGTAGAACTGGAGCAGAACTGGGAGGAAAAGACCAGGCAGGAACAAAACAAGGAAAGATTTCAAGGAATGGTTCAAGGTAGGACAGAACAAGGCAAGGAGGCTAAAGCTGAAACCCTTAGCTAGGGACAATGCCACACTGGTAGTCTGGGAAACAATGCTCAAGCAAGGAGTGTTCGGAGGGCTGTCTTTTATTAGGGCAGAGTCAGCCCTGATTGGCTGACTACAAACCAATCAGACTGCTGCTGGGCTGGGGCTGCAAAGGCCAGGTAATATATACTGAGCAACCATTTAAGCTGCTCACCTGGCCCAGTGGTAAAGACATTGAACCAGAAACTGGTTCGAATCCCATCAGAGTCTTACAGAATCAAGTGTGGAAATATTGTGGAAATATATATTAATAGTCTTAGGCTATGAAAGCATCAGAAGAATTGTGGTAGAAATTTTTAACAAGTACTGTCATATCATCAATATTGTGATGAACTTTCAACATGGGATGGAGTATTGCCCAAAGGATCTCAAATAGTGATGAGCAAATATTTTCACCATGTTTCTATGCGGAAATAACGGCCATAGACTTCAATGGGAGTAAAAAAATGTTGCGAGTCAATAAAAATGTTGCACCACTGGCGAATTTTTGGCGAACTGAAACGGGTTAAATTCACCCATCCCTAATCTCAAATTGTTGTGCCTTCATCACTGTGAAAGGACATGCTAACCATAATATATGAATGACATCTTGGAATTGGTGTGGCAAAAAAATCTTTATTGTGGCCCTTTAGGAATGAGGATATTGCTAAAGAGGTAACAAGCTGAACAACTTGCCAAACCTTTGTTCCAGCCCTTCCAAAGGAGCCCCTAATATATAGATAAATTCCATGTGGTCCCTGGGATACAATTGGAGTTGATATATTCGTGTTGAATGGAAAGGGGCATTTGGCAATATTGGACACACACTCCAGAATTAAAATACCTAATTTGAGGTATGCAAAATAATGAATACACATTTCTGCAGATATAGAAAACCACAGAATATGACAAAATCCAAACTCTTAACAGAAGAGTTTGGATTTAAGCACGTCGCTTCAAGCCTAAGATTTCCACTTGCAGAGTGTGGTGTAAAGATTATAAAACAGTTGCTGAAAAAAGCTGTTCATTCAGGTCAGGACCCAGAGGTGGCACCCTTAAACTACAGAGCATCAGCTCTAGGAGGAGACAAATCTCCTTTGCGATACAAATAAAGACAAAATGACCTGCATTGGAGCTTAATTGTTACCACAATGATAAACCCTATATAAACAGTACAGACAACAGAAACATGTGTGAAGGTCAAAATAAAAATTATGACAAAAGTACAAAACCACTTGAACATATTGGTGATGAGGTCAGAATTTGGAATGGATCTACCTGATATGAAAAAGTGATACACCTGGGGACACATTTACTAAGCTTGAGTGAAGAATTCGAAGTAAAAAAAACTTTGAATTTCGAAGGGTTTTTTTGGGTACTTCGACCATTGAATAGGCTAGTACGACCTTCATCTCGAATGATTCGAAGTAAAAATCGTTCGACTATTCGACCATTCGATAGTCGAAGTACTGTCTCTTTAAAAAAAACTTTGACTACCTACTTCGCCACTTTAAACCTACCGAGCTAGAATGTTAGCCTATGGGGACCTTCCCCATAAGTTTTCTAAGCTTTTTCTGATCGAAGGAAAATCCTTGATCGATGAATTAAAATCCTTTGAATCGAAGGATTTAATCGTTCGATCTAACGATTTTTCCTTCGATCGTTCGATCGAAATATTTGCGGTAAATCCTTTGACATTCGAAGTCGAAGGATTTTACTGCAACGGTCGAATATCGAGGGTTTTAAACCCTCGATATTCAACCCTTGGTAAATGTGCCCCCTAGTCTCACCTTGTTCTTATGAGGTTAAAACAAATGATGAGAACATTTTAAGTTGAAATAGAAGGCATTTATATAAAATGCCTAACACACCAAACATGACTCATTCTGATTGCCAGCATTATAATCAGTCAGAGGAAGCACAGGAGCAGGATTGAATTCACATGGAGCAGCATCTACCAGTTGTTGCTTGCTGGCCAGATAACATACAACGAAAAGATGCCATTGAAACTAAGCACGTGTTAGTATATAAGGAAACATCAAAATTCTTTCTGAGAGATACTTCTCCTATTCAAGGAACACAAAACTCAGATCATTCCACAGTTAATACACAAAATACAACTGTCAATATTCAGGCACAAACACTTACTCATGGTGTACAAAAACATTATGGCTATATAATCATCAATACTAGTTGAACAGTGTTAAAGTGACATGGTCAGTTGCTACAGTAATACAATTATAGCAAATCACCTGTACTAAGTTACAACTATTATACTACCACCATTACCACCATTTATGTTAAAATGCAAAAAAAGTAAAGATGTGTTGATAATTATTGATGTTTGTTGATGAAGTTTGTTATAGGAAGGGAGAAGATAGATGGTGCCAGCTCCACAAGGAGAGCAGAGTGAGCTGTACAGACAGAGAGTCATGCTTCTTAATTTAATAATTAAGCTGCTGTTGCAAGATCCAGAATCTTATTTTTAAGTACAAGAGTACAACACATTAGCAAATGAGGGAATACAGTGTCATGGAATGTAGCTCATAACAGAAGTTGATCCAGGTACTGGTCAGATTGCCATCTTGGAGTCAGGAAGGATTTTTTCCCCTCTGAGGCAAATTGGAGAGGCTTCAGGTTTTTGTTTTTTTTTTGCCTTCCTCTGAATCAACTAGCAGTTAGGCAGGTTATATATATAAACTTAAAAGGTTGAACTTGATGGATGTGTCTCTTCTTTCAACCTAACTTACTGTTACTATGTAATATACAGGTTTAAAAGCCCTGTATGGATTTTCAAGTGTATCTGTTTTTGTTTCCTGTGCCCAGTCAAACGTGCATTGTTCTTTTTGGCATTCATTAACAATATGATAAAAAAAATCACCAATCAGAATAAATGTTCACTTGGGAGTCAGTCTGTTTTTTTAAAAAAAATCAGAATGTTTGTAATTACAAATGGTAGAGCTTTTAAATGTCAAAATAATCCACATATTTAGCATTCTAAAAAGAAATTCCCATGTGTTTTATGTCTTAAATATATATAATTTTTCCCAACAAATATTCTAATTTCTAAACTGATTTTAATATCTGTTTTTAATATATTGCCGATATTCAAATATTTAGCCACAGGTGCGATTAAAATGCTCTTGCAGAAAACTTGTAATAGTATTTGCTCAACAACCTTTGCAATCTTACTGGAAATTAATAGGAACTTTTCAAGCATGAGGAACATTGAGGCTGATATTCATCAAATATAAATGGCTTTTTTTACACCTGTTGTTAATATTGATGAGAGTCTGCAGAAAAGAAAACAAAATAGATGATATTAATAAAAATGTTGTGAAAGTATCTTTACTAAATAGATAAATATCTGGTAAAATCAGAAAAAGTAATACAATCTCGAGCAACTGTAATATAAATGCATTCACACTGATCATTATTATATTATTAATATTCTACTACTCTATATACAAAAGTATAAAACAACGTTTGCAGTATATGCACTTTCTGTTCTATTCTTATATTGTTGAGTACTGGTCAAAAATCTCAGGGGACGTGCACCACAAAGCAAAATTTTAGCACTTTTCTACTATTATGTATACAGTAGCTATAGTGTAGAAAGAGAGAGAGAGAGCATAGCACCAAACAAAAAACCAAGACCAAAAAAGAAACTTGCCTGACTGCAGGTAAAATGTCTACAAAGCAACAAAGAAGTGCCACACTCAACAGGCTCAGAGTAACTGATTTTAATAAACTAACAAATAAATGACAATGTTTCCATCACATAATTAACATCCTTCTCAGGGAAAAACAGGGCACGTCAATCAGATGGTGAACTCAAGCTTTCGCCATTGATAAATATGCCTCTAAAAATCCCTGTTTGCTGGTGGTGAGCTTTAATTTCAATCTTTGATCAATCAGACTCATAGTTTTGTGATTTGTAATTTATCCTATGCCTTATTACCCATTCCAAAAGCTTTTCTACCACTGATCTCAAACTAACAGGCCTATAGTTTTCAGGCTAAGAACAGAATATATTTTTGAATAGTGGCACCGCATTAGCAATTCACCGATTTGTCTCTAGACTTTAGAGAATCCTAAACATTTAAGAAAATAGTTATGGCATGAACAAAGCTAAGGTTGATCAGTACCCTGGGGTGAATACCACATCAATATTATTATAAGAATTTGGTCTGTTAAAAAAGAAGCATTTAGTTGCTAGTTAACCAGCTGTGTTAAAGAAAAGAAACAAAACAACAGTTTAGAATCTCCGCTTTTTCCTATACCTTTTTTTATCTTCTGGAATAAGAACCTATGAATAAGTGCCCACCCTTGGCACGAAACGCATCAGGCTTGAATATGTTCTAATCAAGATTTTTCTACTTTTTATATATCATCTGGGCTCCTTTTCCAACTAACAATAAGGGGCAGATTCACTAAGCTCGAGTGAAGGATTCGAATGAAAAATACTTCGAATTTCGAAGTATTTTTTTGGTACTTCGACCATCGAATTGGTTAAATTCGTTCGAATTCGAACGAAATCGAACGAATCGAACGAAAAATCGTTCGACTATTCGACCATTCGATAGTCGAAGTACTTGCCCTTTAAAAAAAACTTCGACCCCCTACTTCGGCAGGTAAAACCTACCGAAGTCAATGTTAGCCTATGGGGAAGGTCCCCATAGGCTTGCTAACCTTTTTTTGATCGAAGGATTTTCGTTCGATCGTTGGATTCAAATCCTTCGAATCATTCGATTCGAAGGATTTAATCGTTCGATCGAACGAAAAATCCTTCGATCGATCGAACGAAGGATTAGCGCTAAATCCTTCGACTTCGATATTCGAAGTCGAAGGATTTCAATTCGAGGGTCGAATTTCGAAGTATTTTTAACTTCGAAATTCGACCCTTAGTGAATCTGCCCCTAAGTCTATTCCGTTTTTGTTTTTTGTTTGATTTCACTTAATTACATGGAACTTGGACTGTGAGTCTTGTTGGAATTAGACTACTGTGAATGATTTTGATGTTATGCGATAAGATTTTTTGGAATTCACATTCACTCTAGACTATGCTCAATTAGTACAGGCATACACCACAGCTATATATTTTATTTCCTCATCACTTTTTGCTTAATTTTTTAACATTTACATATTTAGAAAATAATTTGGATTCATTCTACTCATTGCTTTCTGCTCCTTATTTTCTACTTTCCATCTTTATTTTAACTATAGCTCATTGTATCTAATGCAAGTTTCATCTTCCTAGCTTGAATTCCTTAAAAGCATGTTTTTTTTTTTACCAACCTCAACACCAACACTTCTATCAAACCATAACGGTTTCGCTTTTCTTTGGTTACAAACGAAATATGCTGACATGTATGTTTATTAAGCAGCATCTTCAAGATATTCCATTTTTCTTATGTGGGTAAATCTGTAAAATTCCTTTCTCATATATATAATATATTGCAGAGTTGCAGAATATATTGCCAACGTTTGCACATCTAAAATTTTAGTGTAATAGTTACTTCCTAGAGTTGTCTCTATCAAGTGTCTAGTGACTCTTGACCACTATTTCCTAAATGCTTACCCACGTAAATCCTAAAGATGAGTTTAGTATTATTAATTACCATATCCAGACAGTCCTTCCTAGTAGGTTCCTGAACTACCTGAAATAAAAAGTTGTTACTTAGCATATTTATAAACCTGCTAGTTTTTTATGACTTTGCAACTCCAACTCCAGTCAATGTCTGAGAACTGATATCCAGCTTAGTTCCCTTCTCTGTACCATCTCCGTTTCAATAATGTCCTGTTTAAGCACTGGAGAACAAAACTGTATGGCATATTCAAGATGGGGCCTTACCAGTGCTCTATACAGTGGAAGAATGACCCCTTCCTGCCTTGAATCAATGCCCCTTTTTAATACAGATTATTTGCCCTTGATGCTGCTGACTGCCATTGCTTGCTACAGTCAAGTTTATTATCTACAAGGACTCCAAGGTCCTTTTCCATTGTGGCTTTTCCCAGTACAGTCCCATTAAGGGTATTAGTGGCTTGGATATTTTTACATCCCAGATGCATGACTTTACATTTATCAACATTGAATCTCATTTGCCACTTAGCTGTACAGATTGCCAGATTGTAAAGATCCTGTTGCAAGAATGCCGCATCCTGGATTTAATTAATTGATTGGACTGGATAGTTTTGTGTCATCTGCAAACACTGATACATTAATAACAATACCCTCCCCTAAGTCATTAATGAACAAGTTAAATAAAAGTGGACCCAATAGCGAGCCCTGAGGGACCCCACTTAGAACCTTACTCCAAGAATGTACCATTAACCACCACCCTCTGTACCTGATCATGTAGCCAATTTCCTATCCATGTACAAATGACTTCATTAAGCCAACAGACCTTAGTATAGAAAGTAGTTGTTTGTGGGGCACAATATCAATCGCTTTGGCTAAATCCAAATAGATCACATCTACTGTTCCCCCACTGTCCAGCATCTTACTTACCCCAATGTCTTTCTACTCCAAGGCAACAAGCCGCAAACCTTTCCTAAATTTGGCGATTTTGGGGACATTTCTAAAAATCAAAGCTGAATCATTGAAAATCTGTGGGTAGAAAACCTTCATCCAAAAAGGTGTACAAATATCTCAGAATTAGAAGTAATTTACAAGGCAAAATCCCAAGAAATTATTGAAAGCTGGATAAAAAAGGCATTTGGAGCTATTATCTGTGCCAAAGGGGGTGTTATTTAGCATGTTGTTTTTAACACACTGATCCCTGGCCTAGTTGTTTACTTTCAAGATTAACTAAATATATAATTTGGCAAGGGGTACCCTTGTTTTACATCAGGTAAAAATGATTTTCCTCTTTTCTAAATGGGAAGCCTACTTATTTATATGAGCATGGGTACATGTCCCTCCCTGTAATTTTGCATACCTCCCACATGTCCTTCTTAGATGTTCAGCTCACAGCTCTATGGCCTGGGTTTATGTTTAATGTATGTATGTGCTTGGCAGTTAAAGGGTTAAAGAAAAGCAAGCTGAAGGTTTTGGATTTGCCCTCACAGTCCTTTGAAGCATTGAAAATATGTGGGTAGGAAACCTTTACTCAGACATCAAAAAAGGGAGGACGGCACTCCGATACGAAGAATATGCTTTTTATTCCAGATACATACAAGGATCCAACGCCCTACGCGTTTCGGGAATCACTCCCTTAATCATAGGCCTATGATTAAGGGAGTGATTCCCGAAACGCGTAGGGCGTTGGATCCTTGTATGTATCTGGAATAAAAAGCATATTCTTCGTATCGGAGTGCCGTCCTCCCTTTTTTGATGTCTGAGTGAATTCTAGCAGTGGGGACGCTGCGGACTGAGCACCCGACTGGAGCAGCGAATAGGGAGTGTGAACTTGGAGCGGTCCCCTTCTTGTGAAGTTAAATCACTGGTAGGAAACCTTTATCCAATAAGGTGTACAAATATCTCAGAATTAGAAGTAATCTGCAAGGCAAAATCCCTACAAAATAATTGAAAGCTGGATAAAAAAGGCATTTAGAGCTATTATCTTTGCCAAAGGGGGTGTTATTCAGCATCTTGTTTTTAACACACTGATCCCTGCTCTAGTTGTTTACTTTCAAGATGAACTAAACATATCATTTGGCAAGGGGCACCTTTGTTTTACATGAGGTGAAAATGATTTTCCTCTTTTCTAAATGGGTAGCCTACATATTTATACAAGCATGGGCACATGCCCCTCCCTGTAATTTTGCATACTCCCTAGCTCCTCCTCAAGAAAACATCCAACATGCCTGTTTGTTCCACTGTGGAACTATTTGCTTCTGGTCAAATGTTTTTTAAAAATATTTTTACCTATTATTGTGTTATGTGTAGTGCAGTACATTCTTGTGATTTATATTCTACGTAAACAGCCCACCCTAGTTATACAATAATATAAGTTATGAGCTATAGTAGGGCTTTTACAATAAATTGATTTCATACAAACTTGGCACCCAGTTATTGTATACAGGCTTAGAGGCCCATTTATTAAAGGTCAAATTTTATTATCATCAGAGCTTTTTGAAACCACGATCAAACTAATTTTCTCTAAAACCACAAATGTCATGAATGTTATTAAAATATTT
The DNA here is from genome assembly GCF_017654675.1 of Xenopus laevis. Taxonomy (NCBI): domain Eukaryota; kingdom Metazoa; phylum Chordata; class Amphibia; order Anura; family Pipidae; genus Xenopus; species Xenopus laevis. The sequence continues at coordinate 51,280,461 of NC_054383.1, forward strand.
GAATAAAAAAAGTACAAAAAGAAACAAAAATGCTGAATGAAGTGCAAAAAATACAAAAGCCTATAAAACCTCTACATTTTTTAGTTTTTTGGACAATTACTAGTGAAAACAAATTAGAAAACCTCTAAATGTCTAATAGGATCAGCACAGCTCCCATTGATTTATATAGGACATTGACTGCTTTTACTTAGTGAAGTTTTGTATTAGAGCTTTTTGTTGTTTTTACACTTAGGGGCAGATATATCAAAGGTTGAGGTGAATTTTCGAAATAAATAAATTCGAATTTCGAGCTATTTTTTGTGTACTTCGACTATCAAAATTTTAATATCGAAATTTATTATGTACTACATAGTAAGTAACATAGTAACATAGTAAGTAAGGTTGAAAAAAGACACATGTCCATCGAGTTCAACCTTTTTTTTTTAATTTATTTTTTTTTATTAACTACCTATCTGCCAGTTGATGAAGAGGAAGGCAAAAAAACCCATCTGAAGCCTCTCCAATTTGCCTTAGAGGGGGAAAAATTCCTTCCTGACTCCAAAATGGCAATCGGACTAGTCCCTGGATCAACTTGGACTATGAGCTATTTCCCATAACCCTGTATTCCCTTACTTGCTAAAAAGCCATCCAACCCCTTCTTAAAGCTATCTAATGTATCAGCCTGTACAACTGATTCAGGGAGAGAATTCCACATCTTCACAGCTCTCACTGTAAAAAACCCCTTCCGAATATTTAGGCGGAACCTCTTTTCTTCTAATCGGAATGGGTGACCTCGTGTCAGCTGGAAAGACCTACTGGTAAATAAAGCATTAGAGAGATTGTTATATGATCCCCTTATATATTTATACATAGTCATCATATCACCCCTTAAGCGCCTCTTCTCCAGCGTGAACATTTCCAATTTGGCCAGTCTTTCCTCATAGCTAAGATTTTCAATACCTTTTACCAGCTTAGTTGCCCTTCTCTGTACCCTCTCTAATACAATAATGTCCTGTTTGAGTGATGGAGACCAAAACTGTACGGCATATTCTAGATGGGGCCTTACAAGTGCTCTATACAGTGGAAGAATGACCCCCTCCTCCCTTGACTCTATGCCCCTTTTAATACAGCTCAAGACCTTATTTGCCCTTGATGCTGCCGACTGGCATTGCTTGCTACAGCCAAGTTTATCATCTACAAGGACTCCAAGGTCCTTTTCCATAATGGATTTGCCTAGTGCAGTCCCATTAAGGGTATAAGTGGCTTGGATATTTTTACATCCCAGGTGCATGACTTTACATTTATCAACATTGAATCTCATTTGCCACTTAGCTGCCCAGATTGCCAGTTTGTCAAGATCCTGTTGCAAGGATGCCACATCCTGGATGGAATTAATTGGGCTGGATAATTTTGTGTCATCTGCAAACACTGATACATTACTTACAACACCCTCCCCTAAGTCATTAATGAACAAGTTAAATAAAAGTGGACCCAATACTGAGCCCTGGGGGACCCCACTAAGAACCTTACTCCAAGTAGAGAATGTCCCATTAACAACCACCCTCTGTACCCGATCCTGTAGCCAGTTTCCTATCCACGTGCAAACGACTTCATTAAGCCCAACAGACCTTAGTTTAGAAAGCAGTCGTTTGTGGGGCACAGTATCAAACGCTTTGGCAAAATCCAAATAGATCACATCTACTGCCCCCCCACTATCCAGAATCTTACTTACCACATCATAAAATGCAATCAAATTCGTCTGACATGACCTATCCTTCATAAAGCCATGCTGATTGTTGCTCATAATGCCATTCATTAGGACAAAATTTGGAATGTAATCCCTTAAGAAGCCTTCAAATAATTTGCCCACCACAGATGTCAATCTTACTGGCCTATAATTGCCAGGCTGAGATCGTAATCCCTTTTTAAATATTGGAATAACATCATCTTTTCTCCAATCCATAGGCACCATACCAGATGACAGTGAATCTGAGAAAATCAGAAATAAGGGCTGTTCTAAAACTGAACTAAGCTCTCTTAGAACCCGGGGGTGTATGCCATCAGGCCCTGGAGCCTTGTTTACATTAATTTGTATTAAAGCTTTTTGAATCATATCCTGAGTCAGCCACTGACTAGATTGAGATGAACCATTCGTGCAGTTATTAAGTGAGCCTGTGAACCCAGACTCCTCTATTGTATACACTGAAGAAAAGAACTGATTTAACACATTTGCCTTATCTGTATCTGTTACAACCATACTGGTACCATTATTTAATGGAGCAACACTCTCAACCTGCATCTTTTTACTATTAATATATTTAAAAAACTTTTTAGGGTTAGTTTTCACCTCCACCGCAATTAACTGTTGCTGATTTACAACATTTATTACAGTGTTTATATTCATTAAATGCAGCTTCTGTCCCTACAGATTTGTAGTTTTTAAATGCCTTTCTCTTCTTTCCCATTAACATCTTGACCTCTGTATTAAGCCACACAGGATGATTCTTAGAGCTTCTATGTTTAGTCCTTAAGGGAATAAATTGAGAACAGTAATGATTTAATATCATTTTAAAGGACAACCATTTCTGTTCTGTGTTTTTAGCTGAAAACCTAATGCCCCAATCAATGCTCTGTAGGGCAGCCCTCAAGGCACTAAAATTAGCTTTTGCAAAATTCATGGTTTTTGTTGCCCCAGTATATTTTTGTTTTTTGCACCAGACATTAAAAGATATCACATCATGGTCACTATTACCCAGGGGTTCAATGACTTGCACATTTGCTATAAGTTCTGGGTCATTTGAGATCACTAAATCAAGAATAGCATTTTTTCTGGTAGGCTCCTGAACAACCTGTGCCAAAAAATTGTCGTGCAATAAGTTTATAAACTTGTTCCCATTAACTGATCTAGCAGTACCGTTGCTCCAGTCAATATCTGGGTAATTAAAATCCCCCATTATCATTACTTTACCTAAACTAGCAGCCTTTTCTATTTGCATTAGGAGCTTTGTCTCTTCCTCCTCACTTACATTAGGGGGTCTATAGCATACTCCTACAATTAATTTGCTGGATTCTTTACAATTGGTGAAGAACTCCACCCATACGACTTCTGGCCCCTCATTTTCTAACATAACCTCCTCCTTTATATGAGCTTTTAAATCCTGCCTAACATACAGACATACCCCTCCTCCTATTCTATTGCCTCTGTCCCTCCGAAACAAAGTATAGCCACTGATATTTACTGCCCAGTCATGCGACTCATTCAGCCATGTTTCGGCCACACCAATCACATCATATTTTCCTTCCATCACCAGCAGCTCCAGCTCTTCCATTTTACCAGTCAGACTTCTTGCATTTGTAAACATACATTTAATACTGGCACCATATTGAACATATGACATGTGGTCCTCCCTATCCTTAACAGTATCCCCAGCCAAATCTCCTCCCCCATTTTCCCTTTCTTTGCCCACTATCTCTTTTATACTTTCTCTTTAAAAATTCTCCTTCGACCATTCGTCATCCAAAACCTTCCAAATTGCTGTTTTAGCCTATGGGGGACTTCCTAGAACCTATTTGGAGTCAATTGGTGGACTTTGATAAATCAAAGGTTTTTTTGGGGAAAACTTTGAATTGAATTCGGTCTAATACGCTATTCCTTCGATTCGTATGTTTCAATTTCAGCTGAATACAGACCTATTTGATCGAAAACTGACCTATTCGACCAAAAAAAACTTTGACTTAATTTCGGTTGGTCTTTTTGAATTCAAATTTCAAAATTTTTTTCAATTCGAAATTCGACCCTTGATAAATATGCCCCTTAGTAAATCAAAAACTTTTGTCTTTTAAGAGAAATAATAAAAACCCACAAATTATGATTGATTATGAAAATGTTCTGTGAATGTCCATGCATACAAGATATTTGTATACATTATTATTATATTTTCTTCTAATGTAAATGTCACCTCACACCTGCTTCTCCTCTAGAGAAAAGAAACTAACCTTGACAGTCTTTTCCATTCCTTATCAGTTTAGCTGAACATTTCTAGCATCCCTCCTATGGACTGGCACCTAAAACTGCACTACATATTGTACACAAGTTGAGATTATTATATTAGCTTTAGTTGTTTAACCCTGGAAAAATATGTTGGTGCTCTATAAATACATGTTAATAATAATAATAATAATAATTAATGTAAAAAAATGAATTTACTGTACTTAAAAACTTTAAATGTGTTATTTTGCAAAACATGGCCAAAAATGGTATAATAAATGGGGTAAAATACATACTTCAATGAAAATACCTCTGCATTTGTTCCTTTGGTGCATTATTTTTCATTTGTTAAGTAATATTATTGCGATGCTTTGAATTAAGCATCTTTTGGAAAGCTGTAATAGAATTGTTTGGCAGAAAAATGCAGTATTTGCATTTTTTAAAACATGTATATTAAGGAACTGCACAATAAACTGAGGGATGTGAGGTATTTGTATGAGTCTTTTTGATTTTTTTTTAAATAAAAAGTTTGTCAGGTTTTAGGTGCCAGGCTTGTTATTTTTTGAAGAACATGCCAATGAAAAAAAACTGAGGAAAAAATGCAAAATGCAAGTTAGAGTAAGACTTTCAGTTATATATTGAATATATGTGTGTCTGTCTGTTTGTCGATCTAACTATTTATCTATCTGTCCTGGCAAAAACAGACTGTACACATATTTTAGATTTCAGCACAGTTATAAAATAATTTCTTGACAAGCAATGTTTAATATATGGATATTCTATACAGTCATATGAAAAAGTCTGGTAACCTGTCTTAATTCTTTGGAGTTTTGTTTATCATTGGCTGAGCTTTCAAAGTAGCAACTTCCTTTTAATATATAACATGCCTTATGGAAATCTATTAACAGAAAATATGCAATATGCATCATAACAAAATTAGACAGGTGCATACATTTGGGCACCTCAACAGAGATATTACATCGATACTTAGTTGAGCCTCTAGACACCTCCTATAGCCTTTGATGAGTGTCTGGATTCTGGGTGGCGTTATTTTTAACCATTCATCCAGGATCATTGTCTTGTTGGAATATGCAACCCATGCGTAACTTCAACTTTGTGACGGATGCTTGAACATTATCCTGAAAATTTTGTTGATATTGACTTAGACTCGTCCCTGAACTAGCCACACAGCCCCACAGCATGATGGAACCGCCACCAAATTTGACAGTAGGTAGCAGGTATTTTTCTTGGATAGCTGTGTTCTTCTTCCGCCATGCAAAGTGCTTTTTGTTATGACTTGCCTAAATGAACTTTTACATACAACAAATGACTCTGTGTGCAGAAAGGGCTTCTTTCTCATCACCCTGCCATACAGATGTTCTTTGTGCAAATTGTGCTGAATTGCAGAACAATGTTCAGATACACCATCTGCAGCAAGATGTTCTTGCTGGTCTTTTGAGGTGATCTTTGGGTTGTCTGTAACCATTCTCACAATCCTCCGCATATGCCGCTCCTGTATTTTTTTGGCCTGCCAAACCTGAGTTTTACAGCTAAGCTGTGCCTGTGGCCTTCTATTTCCTGATTACATTCCTTACAGTTGAAACTGACAGTTTAAACCTCTGAGAGCTTTTTGTAGCCTTCCCCTAAACCATAATACTACATTCTTTGTTTTCAGATCTTTTGAGCGTTGCTTTGAGGATCCCATGTTGTAACTCTTCAGAGGAGAGTCAAAACAGAAGCACAGCTTGTAATTGGCCACCTTAAAGGACCAGTAACATCAAAAAAAAAATTTGTTAGTATGGAATGAAATAAAAACACCAAGACAAATTAAACTTTGAAATAGCAAAGCCTTTATTAAGAAATAACTTACAGAAACTCCACTTCCTGTCCTCTACAGAAAAGGCGAAAGGGTGACGACGATCCATTGTGCGGTACTCGATTTCTGCTTAGCTTCAAGATGTCCAACAGCAGGAGTAGCGCCGGCAGCAAAGGAGGAGGTAGCGAATCTACAATATGCCTGTACAGTCGCAAGAGGCTCCAACAAACACTACACATGCCTTTCGTGCGCCTACAACGCTAAAGGGAGCTGCACCGGTTGGGCCTCAGCCCCCCCAGTGACTTCACACACACAGCGTAACAGAGAATCAATGCCAATCTTCCTTAGCCCTCACTCACTGCCAGTGCCCTCCTGACCTCTGTCCCTATTGCAATGGCCTCTGTCCAGAAGAGTGCTGTGACCCCAGTAACTTACCGCTGTCCACCCGGGCAAGCCTCTGTCCAGATCCCTTGTGTCACTCTCAGTGGCATAAGTGTTGATAGGAGCTCATCAGCAGGTCTAGAGGGAAGGAGGCCGAGCTCCAATTGACATCCTTCAGAGAGGGGACGGGGAGCTCCATCCTTTCTAGACTGGGTGCTGTTGCAGTTTTTCGGGTGCCCCAGGGTAGCGCTAGTAAGTAATTCAGCCCAGTAGTTCAGGCTTGTCCCCTTGTGCAGGCTGCGCTCACCAGGACAATCACCCGTGATTTTGTCCCCCCTGCCCAAGAATTTGAATTGAGTTAAAAAATATGAACATTGATAAATAACCCCCTTAGTGTATATAAATATACTGAATGAGTTCATCTACTTAACTCAGTGTTGCTGTCACACTGGTTTCTAATCTATGCTTTTAAATTAACTACAGTACATACTTAACTTTATCTGTAACCAAGTAAAATTAAAGTACCTCAGCTCACAAATGTTCTATTTCATCGTCAAATGTGAAAAAAAAAATTTGCATACAACTCAAAGCATTAGGAACCAAGGATGGTCATTTAAATGTTTCCACACAAAAGTCGGTTTCCCTTGCAAATTAAATGTGATTTAAATGTAATTTAGTTTCTACATCAGTTGCTTAGTTAATAAGATATGAAAAAGCCTCATTAACCAGGATAGATTTTAATGGCTGTTAAGAGGCTACAACATTCAAAATCAAATACCATAATGAATGTTCACATATTTATAATATAACAGGTGTTCATTCACATGCCTTAGATGTTTTAATATATAAATATTAATAACATGTTTATATTCTGTTACTACCTTAGCATTCCAATTAAAATGATTAAATATAAGAAGCATATGAATGGGGATTTTTTTAGCAGTGGCTTGACCAGAAATTCCCTTTCTTTTTCATTTAATTATACATAAGCTTCATAAATGTTAATGAGTCTAAGAAAAAGCTTATGGGCTGAAAAAAAATCTTGTTAAAAATGCACTTTTGCACATAAAAGATTGTTCCAGTTTGGAAAAAAAAATGTAATAATTTTTTTTTTCAAACTATATTGGAGTATATTGATTCACAGGGATTTTACAGCTCATAATTACCACTGAACTCTAGCACCCTATAGAGTATGAAAAAGTTTGGGAACCCCTCTCAGCCTGCATAATAATTTACTACACTCTCAAAAATAAAAGATAACTCGTTTAAGCTGGCTGTAGATGTAAAGATTTTGAAAAGATCTTTTCGTTATCTCAAAGGATCGTTTAAATGTACGATTTGTCCATCAACTAAAAAGACCATTTCAGGCAATATTGCCAGGAAAACTGAGGGTTGCTGCCTGTTTGGCCCTGCAAACATAGATAGATTGCACTGGGGCCGATGAAAATTTTTTAACCTGGGCGACGATGAAAATTTTTTAACCTGACAGATGTCGGACAAAAAATCATAAGATGCACGATCGTTCGATTCCCGCTGACTTCATGATAATTTGACAGATTGGTCGGATTTCACTGAAATCGATCGTTCACCAACAAAAGATCTTTGCGTCTAAGGGGACCTGCCTTGAACTTCATAGGCAGGTGTGTCCAATTATGAGAAAGGGTATTTAAGGTGGCCAATTGGCCAATTGCAAGTTGTGCTTCTGTTTGACTCTCCTCTGAAGAGTGACAACATGGGATCCTCAAAGCAACACGCAAAAGATCTGAAAACAAAGATTGTTCAGTATCATAGTTTAGGGGAAGGCTACAAAAAGCTATCTCAGAGGTTTAAACTGTCAGTTTCAACTGTAAGGAATGTAATCAGGAAATGGAAGGCCACAGGCACAGCTTAGCTGTAAAACCCAGGTCTGGCAGGCCAAGAAAAATACAGGAGCAGCATGTGCGGAGGATTGTGATAATGTTTACAGACAACCCAAAGATCACCTCAAAAACCAGCAAGAACATCTTGCTGCAGATGGTGTATCTGTACATAGTTCTACAATTCAGCAGAATTTGCACAAAGAACATCTGTATGGCAGGGTGAAGAGAAAGAAGCCCTTTCTGCACGCAAGCAAACACAAACAGAGTCACTTGTTGTATGCAAAAGTTCATTTAGACAAGCCACAGTGCTTTGGACTGATGAGACAAAAATTTAGTTATTTGGTCATAACAAAAAGCGCTTTGCATGGCGGAATAAGAACACAGCATTCCAAGAAAAACACCTGCTACCTACTGTCAAATTTGGTTCCATCATGCTGTGGGTTTGTGTGGTTAGTTCAGGGGCTGGGGTCCTTGTTAAAGTGTAGGATGAATTCAACTCAATATCAACAAATTCTTCAGGACAATGTTCAAGCATCAGTCATAAAGTTGAAGTTACGCAGGGTTTGATATTCCAACAAGACAATGATCCTAAACACACTTCAAAATCTAAAAAGGCATTTATGCAGAGGGAGAAGTACAATATTCTGGAATGGTCATCACTGTCCCCCTGGCTTGAATATCATCAAACATCTATGGGATGATTGAAGCAGTGTGTCCATGCTCGGCAGTCATCAAATGTAACTGAACTGGAGAGATTTTGTAGGGACGAATGGTCAAAAATACCGCCATCCCGAAATTTCCCAAAATTATGCACCTGTCTAATTTTGTTATAATACATATTGCATATTATCTGTCAATCCAATAAACTTTATGTCACTGCTGAAATATTACTGTTTCCATAAGGCATGTTATATATTAAAAGGATGTTGCTACTTTAAAACCGCATGATGATAAACAAAACTCCAAAGAATTAAGACAGGTTCCCAAACTTTTTCATATGACTGTAAAGTTATGGAAGAGTGCTTGTACATATTTTTAATGGCACTGGAATTGGTAAAGTCTAGAAAAAATAGACATTTTGGCAAAATGCTAATTTTAAGAGCTACTATGCGTCCAAACCAAGAGATTATAAAAATAGACAATTTCTTAAAGGTATGTTTGGTCTCAGCTATCAAAGGTTTGAAATTGTGATTATAGAGCTGTCTATTATGGATTGCAATGTGAAGCCCTAGGTATGAGATTGAGTCTGTTTTCCATTTTAATTAAAATTAGTTGATAGTGTTAATAAAATGTTAGGAGTAGTGATGAGCTAATTTGTCTCTATAGAAAAATTAGCAAAATGCGTTGAAGTTAATGGGTGTCAACATTTTTTGTGCACACTAGAAATTGTCTCACTCCAAATGCATTTCAATGGGCATTTTTTTCTTGTGGCAACATTTTTTGTCTCTGCAACTTTTTTGTCCAAACACATTCAAATCATTTGGCAGTTTTCTTATGGCAACTTTTTTGTCCAAATGCATTAAAATCAATGGGCAGTTTTTGTATGGCAACTTTTTTGTCCAAATGCATTAAAGTCAATGGACATTTTTTGCTTATTGTGACTTTTTTGTCTCAGCAACATTTTTGTCTTGGCAATTTCATAGTAGCAGTGAATTTCTCCATGGAAAACTTTTGCAAAAAGATTTGCAGATGGCAAAATGTGGAATTTATCGCTGCAAAAAAAATTTACTCGTCACTAGTTAGGAGATACAGTATATTAAGCTGCATTGCCTGAGTTTTAGTTAGTTTACGTTTATAGCCTTAGAATATGCTGAAATTCTGAATAGTCCGATGAACATTGGCTAGGGATATGGCAGGTCAGTCAAAATAACCATCAGCAAAAAGGGCTATTTTATATTTGGATGTCGAGAGAGATACTTCTTTTATATCAGGATTATGGGAATGACTGCAGCGAGGGGTTCCATACTAAGACTATACAACAAGTGGAAAGAGGACACCCCTGCTTTGTCCTGTTTGAAATGCTAATTGGATTTCCTACCTGTCCTGGAAGTTTAAAGTAGGTTGTGGACTGCTATAAAGATTACGTCAAGCTGATATGTATGGGCCAGTCAGGTTTAAATGTGCTAGAAGACTAAACATCTAGGACCAATTGATCCTTTTTTATATTCTATTCTATCCTAATAAATAAGGAAACTTTCACATATTTATTTAAATTGTGAGTTTATTTGAAGTAGAAAAAACCTCCAAGATTACACAAAATTGAATTTTGATAAAAAGACCTCTAATACGTGTGTATAATTAAAATAAACATAATAATAAAATAAGAAAGCAAGACATCTTAGACAATACGGGTTTCGAAATCCTTCAAACAAAATCATAATATGCATGTTGATTTATTACTGTTTGCAATTTATTCAAATACATATGAGATATTTAATATTCCATGAAAATTGTCACTCATGTTTGTCGCGTGTTGAAATAATTGCATTGCCCATTGACTTCAATTTGTTTTGCTAATTTTTTGCCAATCAGCGAATTTTTCCTGGAGTTTTGCTGATTTTTAGCGAAGTGAAACAGGACAGATTTGCCCATCGCTAATGTATGTATATTTTTACTTTTATACAGATAGTATAAATTATAACATGATATAAAATCCTGTCACAATTTTTAATAGATTCAACGCAAAATCCTTATCTTTTATAGGTAATTACTGTAGCTATTGATTTAGCTACCGCCTGAAAACTGTGTTTGATCCTAGATGGCCATTTGTAACCTGCCTGATGATTTTATGTTTCCACTATTTAAAGGGATGAGCTGGAAACCCTACTCCTGAAGCAGAGTAATGGGTTTTTACTTTACTTATGCAGGAAATTAATGCTAATACAACGCAATGCAGAGATCACTTTTGTCTCTGTCAGCAGTGCACATTGTTGGAAATTGCCTTTTTAAAAAACATGTTGCATTGCTAATTAGTGTCGATGTATCCTGCAAATGTTATTATATTTGTAGCAGTGTATTACCTCTCTGCATGATGCATTACTCTCTCTTTCTGGGGACTTTTTTTTAGGGAACTTACAATAGTGTACATAAATTACAATGAAATAATGTCACGTTTGGAATATTATCTAACTTTACTTCAAAACTTTATTCTGCCTTTAAAATGTGTGAAAATGTAGCCATGGTGTATGTGTTTGCCTTATACTGTAAATAGAATTTAATGAAAAATAATTACCTCTTATACAGTTGTAGACTCAGTAATCCTTTTAATTTGACACAAGATCTACAGAAAATGGAAACCTAGGAACTAAAATCTGCATAAACATAAAGAAAGCCCTTGCAACATATTGTATATTCCACATATAAGTACTATATTAGGCGCAAGGCACAGCATTTTAGCACTAAAAGCACAAACCTTATGCCTCCATCAAAGATAGTATAAATTACAATTTGATTATTTTAAATACTATGTCAGTGTGCTTTCTTTTTAATCCAGCTTATTTGAAAGTGGAAGGCTTCTAAGAGCTTACATCATGAGGCGCGTTAAAACATGAATGCAGTTTGGTTGTCATTAAGAAACTGGTACAATATTTGTAACTGTACAATAGCATAATTTGTAGGAACATGTGAGAACATAAAGAAAAAAACTACTGACATTCTTGCAAAATATGCAAAAAGAGGGAGGGTGGATTCGATGTTTTTGCCTGCTTGGTAGATAAGGAAGTGAAACTGCTTCTTCCCCTGACATCACATCCCTCTCTGCCCCCAGCCTAGCTTTCACCTACAGTACCTTAATTCCTTCTCACCTAATCACAGCTACATATGATTCTGCAAAGCTCTAAACACAGACCAGTGTAATTGGGCTACTGGCCATTCGGATTCCTTGTCATGCAGGTCCTACTCTTATATCTCCAGAGTTTTCCTGGAACAATATTGCCATTAGTGCATTTAACCTCTATTAGCAACAAGCCTAATGTTGACCAAGGATATATTTATGTAAATATGTATATTTATTCTTATATACACATGTACATAAGTATTCCTGGTTATAAGGGTTCTTTAACGAAAGAGATAGTTCAATCAAAATATATATATTTATTTACAAAACTATTGACACATATCTACAGAAATAATACACACAAAACAAGTTACATTACATAGAATGTATAACAAATAGTTACAAAGACAATTAGAAATATGTATATGCTGGATCTAAATCCACTGCCTCTCGGATACTCATCCTTCCATTAGGTCTGTCATCTATGTCCTCACTGCAGGAACTCTCTGGACTCTCTGCCTAACTTAGCCAATTGTATTAACCTATAGACTGACCATAAGTACATGTCAGGTTCTGATTGGTCAGTGACCAATACATTAATCTTGGGGGGTAGGGCATGGATACCTGAGGCAGTTCATTCCAGAATCAGGACATTGGAATGGGGAAAGGCAGTGTGTAGACAGGAAGGTTTGCTTTTCCAGCTGCCCCTGGTCAAAGGGGAGGGGATTTAACAACTGTATGGTACATTGGGTGTCTTTGAAGCTTGTCTTTGTTATGTCCTGATACTATCTAATATGTAATTACAAAACATTCTTAGATACAAATCACAATGTATATATATACAATATACACATATTGCATATAATAAAGATATAACACAAGCAAGTCTCCCTGAGGTAACACCTAATAATAAGAAATGAGCTACACATTTTCTATTCTTTCACATTTTAGTAGAGCTTAATAATGTAGGATAAACCAAAGACCCAAAACACTGTGGGAATGAGTGATATAACAACTCTAAAGTCACTATACAGTACACATTAGAACAGTTATGATGATATAAACTGATGTCTAACAGAAAAGGGGACTAATGTTTCAACTTACTTGGTCACTGGTTAAATGGATATAAACCAAAGTGCACATAAAGTTGAAGTATTGCTTATCAAGTGTACATGAATTATTGCTTACCGTCTGCTTTGCTGTAAGTATAAGCTGGAGTGAAGCCCTTCTCTCTGCAAAAATATTTTTTGTTATTGAATTGTGGCCTCTACAGTTTAAGTGGTAGCATATGTGTGTCTGATAAAATAAATGTCAGTGTGTTTTTAAAACCATCTAATGAATGTTTAACTCTTCTCTTTGTTTCTCATTTTTTTACATGCTTACCTAATGCAGCAGACCATTTAGGAATTGAATTTATGGGTAAGATATTTCTTAAATTAACATTGTCTTTCAAATTTCTTTCTTTTACATGATCTTCAATGTCATAAAAAATATTTTATAGAAAAGATGATTTATTTATTGGTTACTTAGCATCTGCAGAATATGCTACTTTACAGGTCTCCAGATACAATCTATTAATGAATACACTCATCTATTGTGTTTAAAACCTTTTGACCCATATTTCAACATACATGTAGGGGTTATTCATTAAATTATGAATGACAAAAACCTGAAAAAAATGTGTTTTCTTTACTATGAAATGCAAAAATTTTTGTTTAAAATTTTTTTTGGGGGATTTATTATATATTTTTGGGATGGAAAAAGTCTGAATCCAAAAATCTGGCATCTCAGATCTGCCAAGGTTGCATATACATCAATGGGAGAAGTCCCAAAGATACAGTATCTTTATGTTGGTGTTTTCATACGGAAAATAATAAAAATTTGTACAATATCAAATTTTCACAGATTTTTCGGGGTTTCCCCCAAACAGGAAATTTTCAGGTAAATGTGTTGATAAATAAGGGAAAAAACCCATGCGGATTTGGTTGGAGCAGTTTTCAGAAAATAATGAGATACATTTCGGACTTTGATAAATGGGCCTCCCCATGTATACATACATGCAGTGAATATGTATTTGTTTTTGCTACATATTTCTACATATTATAAGTAATTTTGTGTGTTATATATGAAATGTTCAGTTGTAACATTCCAAACAAAAGTTTAGTAACCACCACATTCCCAACACATTCAGATTATAAACAATCATTTAGAGGTGGCTGCAATGATTAACATTGCCAGTGCAGAGAGCTGACACACACACATACTCTGGATTTTGTTTATGGAATGATGAAGATACAGTAACAGGATATCATATGTCAAAAAAATCAACAGACTCTGCTCAACCCCAAAGAAACCAGAGTGAAAACAAAAGACCAAACAATTTAAGAATTGAAAGGCAAAGTAAAGCTGGCCTGAAAAAATCATAAAAACGTAAGGTCCCCATAGACACAAAGATCTTTCGTTGGTGAACGATTGATTTCAGTGCAATCCAACCAATCCTTAAAATTATTGTGACGTTAGTGGGAATCGAACGGTCGTGCATCTTAAGATTTCTCGCCCGACATCTGTCAAAAAAATTGATCGGCCAGGTTAAAAAAATTTATCGGTCCAAGTGCAATCTACCTATGTTTGAAGGGCCAAGCAGGCCGCTACCCTCAGTTTTCCTGGCAATATCGCCTGAAATGGTCTTTTTAGTTGATGGACAAATCGTACATTTAAACAATCGTATTGAGATAATCGTGGTCTCATGATAATGAAAAGATCTTTTAAAAATCTTTACATCTATGGCCAGCTTAAAGTTTGTACAATTTTGGGTACGTGTATGATAGCTAGACAATCCAATGTACCAAGGATATTAGTTGGTTAAATTTCATTTGCCAATGCATCACATCACCTAATGCATTCTTTGTGAAAATTTTTCGAAACACAGATTTTGACACCGGCGACAATTTGCTGGCGTCAAAGTTGATGCCGGCGCCCTTTAAATTCAATGGGCGTCCGTTAATTGTCCAAGAAAAAAATTTTATTACGGGGAAATTCACTGATTTTTTCGAAGTCGGCAAAACCCGGAAATTCGCGGTGAATTTGCGCCTGGCAAATCAATTTGCCCATCACTACTCGTCTCTTCCTGCAGTTCTGATCATTCTGACTGTTGGTCCAAAAAAGCAGAGCAATAAAAAGGTGGCCATACTCTGTTTGTCCACTTGCACTGTATTCATATATTTAAAATCATCTGTAGATTATTTGCATACAAATGAAATCCTTAGGTTCCAGTTTTAATAAACAATCAATTCAGTGTCATGCTTCAATCATCTTATTCTACAGCCAATGTCCGGGCCAATTATGCATCAACCATGCACAATTGTTTCAATCTGCATTAGAATCATTAAGGAAACATTTGTTAACAATCACAGTTGTGATTTTGCAGCAAATCTCACAAAATTGCAGCAATTTAGCAGACAAGGGAAAGTTGTGCTCACCACTAATTTTTAAAACCATTAGGCGGGGGTGCAATGAGACTGTGACCACAAAATACATATAGACTCATACAAGAGTCCTCTGCACTCAACCCATTATCAATATATTTAAGACAGAAACATTTTGTGCATACTGCTACTGAAAAATGCCTTACCCTTTAAACAAAACAGGGATTGTTTGTCCATATATTGCAATATATTTAAGCTGGCCAACTACGTCAAAGTCATCCCATATCTGGCCAGTCCTATGCTCAATTTTCATCTGATTCATTAAGAATTCTATTGCTTCATTATATATTTTACAAAAGGGACTAGTTTTACCTGCAACTTACTTGCTGCTTTCAAAGTAAAACTCCCAAACTTGACTGCCCTTTTATTAGACACCAGTGGGATCATCTGACTATAGCTGGGAAGGGTGGGAGCTACAACATTGAGCTGGTCACTGCTCCTGTATAACTATAACAAATAAGGGAAAGTTGTGCTCACCACTAATTTTTAAAAACCATTAGGCGGGGGTGCAATGAGGCTGTGACCACAAAATACATAGACACATACAAGAGTCCTCTGCACTCAACCCATTATCAATATATTTAAGACAGAGACATTTTGTGCATACTGCTACTGAAAAATGCCTTACCCTTTAAACAAAACAGGGATTGTTTGTCCATATATTGCAATATATTTAAGATGGCCAACTACGTCAAAGTCATCCCATATGTGGCAATTTAGCAGCACAATTTTGTGCAATTTAGAAAAAAATCTAATCTTGTCACTTCCACCTACTGAGAAATTTTTAAACAGAATTTAAGAAAGTTAAAAATTAAGATTTTTTTTTTCCTGCAATTTCGTGGCAGTTGCAATTTATCAATTTGCTTGAAAATTAATTAAATTAAAATCTGTGGGATCTTTGGCTTTGCCTGTAGCTTTTCATTGCAATGTATGGCAATCGAGTTTAACTTAATCAAGGTTTTTCATATGAATAGATCAATGAATAGGGCTTGTACTGAACTACTGTATTTGTCTTATTGGGTTAATTATGAAAAATCTATGGTTATCGTTATAGTTTTTTTTATTTATTGAGCTAAATAAGGCAAGCAGAAAACTTGAAGCTGCTCAATATTTGGTCTTTACATGGTAGATAATTAGATTACCAAGCATATATAATCCCACTACATAATGGACTCCTGCTTACAAATCAGCTGCAACAAATTGTGAAGAGAAGGGGTTGTAATTATCTAGCTTGCAAGGATCAAACATGGAGCAGATTCAGTTGCCCTGTTTGCCCTGTTAGCTAAATAAATAGCAGAAACCATAGACTATTCATGATTAAAAAACAAGATATGTATATGTTCAGCACATGCTCTAGTCACTGAACAACAATATATACTACCCTTTTAATTACTGCACACACATTTGCGTATAGTCATGTGGCGACTTTACATTCTACAGCTCTTTAAATTTAGTTCCCGTATGGCCAGTATCAATGCAACTAGATAAGAACATTTTCAAACAGATACCTGCAGTTAATTTATTATCTACCCAAAGACTTGCTGTAAATAAATTATTTTTTTCAAGAAGATAAAAATCTCAAAGAAATTGCTTGATGCATATGGTTTCTCCATAATTTAAAATGATTTTACTGGGCATGGTATTTAAGTGCTGATTCTTCTTTAAATTAATCATCTGTCTTTTGTTGGCTAGGGATGTAGCGAACTGTTCGCCCGCGAACTAGTTCGCGCGAACTTCGACCGTTCGCGTCCGCCGAATGTTCGCGAACGTTTGGGAACGTTCGCATTTTGAGTTTGCGTTCGATCATTCGACCATTCGAATTCCTTCGACTGCTAAAAATCGAACGATTTCCATTCGTTCGAACGATTGTAAGCATTCGATCGAATGAAAAGCATTCGATCGAATGGCTTCGATCGTTCGATTCGAATGAAAATCCTTCGATCGAATGATTAAAATCCTTCGATCGTTCGAATCGAACGATTTTAGCGGGTGTTCGAAGTTCGCGAACTGTTCGCGAACATTCGAATTTTTTGCCGGTGTTCGCGAACGGCGTTCGCGAACACCAAATCGGCAGTTCGCTACATCCCTGTTGTTGGCTGGTGGGAATACATCTCATATTTTTTTGCAGCTATAGTTTTATTCTCTTGATGAATTATATCTTGCAGATTAGCTTCTCTGAGTTATAACTGATGTGATTAGCCAAACTATGAGATATGTGGGAATGAGGATTTGCTGGAATTGACTGAATTTTAAATACTAATAATACCTTTACTATAGAAATTTGGACTAGTCTTTGGATGCTGGGAGATGATGGTGGGAATAGGTATCATACTGCTTAAATCATAAATATTTATACCAGATAAATTATGATGTGGAGTGAGAAGATCACTCTGATATTTATGCAACCCCATTAGACAGTTTATGTGAATGTTTATCACAGAGGGTGGGTGTAAAGCTCTGCATACAGGTAAAGATCTGTTTGTCTGGTGATCTTACAAAATGAGTGGATGTTTGACTAATTTTTACCCATGTTTCATTGACACAGGGTCAGATCATAATGTGACACAATTCAGACCCATTTGAACCTCACCAACAGGCTGTAATAGGAATTTTCTAATCAGGTCCTTGTACCATACAATTCAGACAGGAAAAACTGTCTGAATTGTGTACAGTTTCTATTGGCTCACATTTTACCAACTTAAGACAGATGTATTCCTTATTTCCCTTGTTGCTTGTGTGAGAAAATGAGTAGTTATAATTAACAGGATTTTATTACAGCCTCAAGTAATATAACTGACATGTAAATATAGGATATTTTAAATTCTTATATCTTCACCTAAAATAGGGATTTAACCCCTGACTGTGGGCCCAAAAGTGATATGAATTAATTAAGTGATCAAAAAATATTGTTAAAAAGGCAATATTTATTCACAACCATGCCTCTATTTATAATTAAAACCAATTAAAAACATGAAGTAGTACACATGGGGGGGAGGGATCCCTCTTAGATGGATGCCTAATCATACAATCCGATATACAATCAGATGTGGGAAAATGCATGTGCAATTGTATAAACTATATACTTCATGCAAAACATTCATATGCAATAATAAATGGATTTATGCATAAACATGTGTCATAGTATTATTATTAAGCATATATTAGCATAACAACATACACCACAAAGGTCCCAGGCCTAGTAAGAATAGGATGATAGCATAATGACAATAAATTTTAAACGTGACTACTGATCCAATGGTGTAATTATATAGCTCGAGTCTGGTCGGGCTGCCAGCCCAAGTTAATATTGTAGAGGTCTAATGAGAGCTATCTCGATTTTCCAAAGAATATATTCCAGTATAGTGGCTTTATTGGTGCTCTGATGGTACTCGGTGGGTTGTTATAGTTCAACTTTATTAGTGCTCAGGCATTAAATGGAGGGTTGTTATAGTTCAGAACCTAATTTCCAGAAATGTGTTCAGGTTTAATGGCTTTATTGGTGCTCTGGTGTTAAATGGAAGTTTGTTATAGTTCAACACCTAGCAAATTGAGGTACCACTGGTAGCTTAAATATATTCCATCAAACAAAGAATTGCCATTGCAAAGTTATCAGCATCCCAAATGTAGATATCAAAATAATTCTGGGTGCTGAAATGCCCTGCCTGGGCATGAGGAATAAAAGAAAAAGGTTTTCCCGACCAGTGTATAAGGTCCTAATGCTTCTGAGCTGCACTGTCACCATCTGATGCACCAAATATTAATCCAGTTTGAGACCATATGCTCCTCTGTGTAGTGTGTGTGCTATCAATTCTCCGAGAGGGCCCCATCTCCCAAGTGCACCACTGTACCTCGACAGCTGTTTCGCTACAAACCGTAGCTTTGTCAAGAGGCTTAACAACAGGAAATGAATAATCACATGACCAAGATAAGAGTTGCCATGGTAACGTGTCAGTCTTTCAAAGTTCTGCAAGGCATATTTTCTCCTGTATAGATCCTAGTGAGTAGAAGTTTGTATTCATTCCATATAAATTCCACGAGGTATATAATCTCTTGTCACTCAAATCCAGTGATCAAGTTTGTGACAAGTTTGTGACCCATGCTTTTGGAAATAAAGTCAACTTAATTCAATGGGTAAACAGCAGAAATAACATTCATATCTTAGACATGCATCAACTCTATAACTAATATTACCGCTAAGGCATGTTAGTGATAGCATGAGCATTCAGTAATGCTATACCACAAGTAAAATGAAAATTATCTGGGGCCGTGGAATATATATTTATATGATACATAATGCATAGTTATCTATTAACAAATGCCTGAAAGTTCAAATGACTATTTAGTCCCAGTTCTGATTTGTATGTATTTAACCTGAATATCCAGGTAGTTTCCAATTGAAGTAGCTTATTATCAAGGTCACCACCCCTCAGATCCCCATGGAGTCAATCTATACCTTGAAAATAGGAACCTGTATAGTGTCCATTGTGCACACAATGAATATGCTTGGCAATACTTGACAAAAGATTGCAATTTCTTATGTCTAACAAATGTTAATATATTCACCTAGGGTGGGATCTTTAGAATGTATTTCCCAGTGCTTGCAAATTAAAGACCGAATATCTTTATCATTGTCACTATAAGTCATGATAAGTCTGGTCTGATTATGGTCCTTTTCACCCTGACCATGAATTTTAGGTCTATTCGACATATATAATGCCAATGCCCCCTGATAAGCTTTATGCACGAACGTGATTTAAATCTCTGGTATAGCTTATAGGCCTCTTTTTAAAGTCCTCATTTGAGGAACAAATTCTCCTTAACCTCAGGTACTGGCCCTTGGGAATGCCTTCAATACATTTAATAGTTTGCATAGACTTAGCGTGAAGGAAACTGTTACTCACTGTTTTTTTACGAAATAAACTTGTAGATATCATACCCTGACTGTCCTTTTTGATTTCAATATACCAAATTCCAATCTCAAACTATCAAAATTCAGAGAAAGGACAAGTTGAACTTTTTGTCATTAAGCTTGGATACAAATTCTGAATATTAAATTTTTCCCTAGTTACTTTGCTATTACAAGTTTTAGTTTTTTTTGTGTATCTGCATGATTTACACAGGAAAAAAAACCTTTAAACACGTCATTTGGATTATTTTGGTCTCTTTTCTAACTAACTTTTGATTTAGATTGGGGGACTTTTGGAAAATGGTTCTCGGTTTTGTTGGAAGCAAGGGGCCTAAAGTTTTATCCAGGCTCAATACCCCCCAGTGTTTCTCAATAATACTTTTAATTTACCTTGCTTTGGGGTTATATTGAGTAATATAATATTCAAGATCTAATTAAATGTGAAACAACCGATGTTATATATGTATTGGAGTGCCCATGTGGCCTCCAATATGTGGGCAAAACCAATAGAAAAGTAAAAGACAGAATAAAGAAACACATTAATAATATAAAAAAGGGCTACAGTAACCATCTTGTACCCAAACACTTTGCCAAAAAACACAATAAGTCAGTGACAGGTCTAAATTGGTTTGTTATTAAAAGGGTTAAGCCACAGAGGGGGTGATCTAAATAATAGCACTCTGCAATGAGAAAGCTGGTGGATACACAAACTTAAAGGGATACTGTCATAAGAAAAAAATGTTTTTTCAAAATGAATTAGTTAATAGTGCTGCTCCAGCAGAATCCTGCACTGAAATCCATTTCTCAAAAGAGAAAACTGATTTTTTTATATTCAATTTTGAAATCTGACATGGGGCTAGACATATTGTCAATTTCCCAGCTGCCCCAAGTCATGTGACTTGTGCTCTGATAAACTTCAAACACTCTTTACTGCTGTACTGCAAGTTGGAGTGATATCACCCCCTCCCCCCCCAGCAGCCAAACAAAATAACAATGGGAAGGTAACCAGATAACAGCTCCCTAACCCAAGATAACACCGGCCTGGTAGATCTTAGAACAACACTCAATAGTAAAAACCCATGTCCCACTGAGACACATACACATTCAATTACATTGAGAAGGAAAAACAGCAGCCCGCCAGAAAGCATTTCTCTCCTAAAGTGCAGGCACAAGTCACATGACCAGAGGCAGCTGGGAAATTGACAAAATGTCTAGCCCCATGTCAGATTTCAAAATTGAATATAAAAATATCTGCTCTTTTGAGAAATGGATTTCAGTGCAGAATTCTGCTGGAGTAGCACTATTTACTGATGCGTTTTGAAAAAAAATATGTTTTCAGATGAAAGGTTCCCTTTAAGTCTTTATCCCCAAATGGTCTAGATGTCGACTTTAATTTGAGAGCCTTCCTAATATAAGTAAGAAGAAAAAAAAAATTATATCATAAATGGAAATAGGATAGATATACTATAGACCTAACTTTGCTGTGAAATTAAATTGGGAATTAATATTTCAGCAACAGACACAAGGACGATGCGGCTAATGGCGGAGCTCACCCGTGGTACGCCGGCTCCTGCTGAGTCGCAGCTCTCGCGATACATCTGGCTCCTTCTAGCCGGCTTAACACATACTCCAATGGTATCGCTACGGAGCGCCGATCAAAGCAGTCACGGAGTCAGGCGTTTCAATATCAAATTGTTGGCTTTATTAAGCGCATTAAAAGTACAGTGGAGGGGGATTACAACTAACGCGTTTCGTGTCAGCAAACCTGACACTTCATCAGATGAAGTGTCAGGTTTGCTGACACGAAACGCGTTAGTTGTAATCCCCCTCCACTGTACTTTTAATGCGCTTAATAAAGCCAACAATTTGATATTGAAACGCCTGACTCCGTGACTGCTTTGATCGGCGCTCCGTAACGATACCATTGGAGTAGGAATTAATATTTGTTTGATAAAGTTTTAAGATTTAAAGATAATGCTGCAAGAACTGTAACGTTTAAATTGTTATAATGTGGGCATAGTAACTTTTTTGAAAAAATAGTAACATTGAAGAGACTTTGGACATTGTATTCTTTTCGATAAAGTCCTTTTATTCAAAAGACTTTGGATATTTAAGAGTGGACATAGAGAACAACAGTCATCGCTCTAAGAGGAAGCCTATTTGGAGAAGCGATTCAGCGGTGACGTAAGCGGAAGCAGTCACGGACATGCACAGTGGGATCTAAGGAACGCCATGGATATCCCCTGGGAGTGTGCCTGCTCACAGGGGAAAAGTGCCACGGAGATCTCAACACTGCAGGAAACACTGACTTTTAGGAGAGTAACACCGCTTGTTGGTTTTAAAAGCGATTTTAAAAGGGAAAATTTTGTAAGTACAATATATTTTAAGTATCTTAAAACGCATTCGGCACATGCCACCCTTTTGTTGTCCAAAAGGAAGGACCCGGGGTGGAACTGATTATTTTGATGTGTGAATCATACTCTGGCCATCTGTGAATATAATCAACCACCAGAAACGAGGGTTCCAAACTGTGTAGGTACCCACCTATTTTCTAAAAAAGCCTTTTCTTCACCAATTAGCACAAGCGCACTTTAATCTGATGGTGTTTTAGGTATACCTAAGAGTAATTTCACCTGAACCAATTTTTGAGGTTGGGTTAATACACTGGTAGTGTGTGAATGAAATCACTTTGAGACGCAGTCTTATTTAAGAACGCTACACTTATATATTTTTCTTGCTTTTGCTCCATTTTTCCATTTTTCTGAGGTATGATCGGTAGCATTCTTTGGAACTTTTGAATTATATTGGAGGTTGGAGAGAACCTTCTTTGCTATTGAACTGGAGAACACACTCATTTTGGGACTTTAACTTTTAATAAGTATTAGACCACCAGGTACCCTTATATAATGTTTATTTTCCCTTCCATGTTTCACAAAGTAATAATAACATAATATCAGTTGAAACACATGTTTTTAAAGGATGGATTTCTTTTCCCTTTTGCAGTAAATATACCATATACTAGGAAATGTTTTTGGAAGATTGCAGACTTCCATATAACACCCTTAGTTGGTCAAAATTTGTGATGGTCCCTATCCACACAGAGGCATTGCCCATGAGCAGTGTGTTCCACAGGTTGACACAGGTTCAGGTACCTTTTATCTAGAACACATTAACTGTTACTGTACTTTGGAATGCCAGGGGATGATATATGATGTTGAGATGTAACATATTATGAAAGGAACAAAGATTCTGCGTGATATTCAGTAATCAATGTACCTCATGCTCTGAGGAATGCCTTTGTTCAATTCTCTGTCTCAAGTAAGTAGAACAAGCATCATAGCATTTGTACAGCATGATACAATTGATCTTTGAGTTGTTTGTTAACTTTGTTAGATGACCACTGATTTTTGAGGCAGATTAAACTGAGTTGGCGTATTTTTTCAATTTAAAATTAAAAAAATGTGAACATGAGTACATACTTGCAAGTATTTTCTGAATCCTCGAAAACTCTGTATTTATTAAAGAAAAAAAGTGCAAAATGTAGCCATAAAAAAACTAGGCAAGCAAAAAATGGCATGTTTCTATAGAAGTAAATGGAAATTATGGGATTTACTTTGTTATTTATTTATTTCCCCACTTTATTAAAATAATTTGGATTTTCAGCCTCATTGAAATGTGATTCTTGCTTGTGTGTGTTTTTCTGTTTTGTGAAAAAGTGTGACTGTGAATGTTTTGTCCCTTTTTTCTTAAATAAGTGGCAAGCGTGTAAAAAAAGTTGTGCATGTTTTGTTGCAGTTTTTTTCCCCCCAATCAATTTTTTTCCCTTCGCCTTGAATATTTGCATATGCGTCTCCCCATGTTGGGTATCTAACTTAGTATTATTGATTAACATTCATTGAAAACAGATCATATCCTGGAAGAAAGCCTAGTTAGAGAAAACAGATAATTATCTTCCTCTTTGAGTATTGTAATGTTCAAATGAGGAAGATTAACATGCTCATCTCCCTGTCGACTAACTAATCTTGCATAACAGGATGTTGCCATACTTCCAAAATTGTATTTATACCAAAGAAAGGTTGCCCATGAGTACTAGATATTAGTACAAGTTGCACTTCAACCCAGCATACATTTTCCATCACTGTTAAATTACTGACTGAGAAGGTCATCAAAAGGTTCACCAGGACCAAGTTGCTGTAACAATGATTCTGCATCTCTGCAATAATGCTTTTTCCCTCCAGATGAAAATAAACCACAGTGTTTTAACAGCAATGGCTAAAAGTCTAAACTAAGATGCATAGATTTTGACAGGTCCTTATTAAGTGACTTTTGGTCTGTCTGAATGAGTAATAAATACCTTGCTGCAATCAATGAAGTCATTTATTTTTCACATCTCTTCCAGAGTTACTAATTGAAACAACTAACAGGATCTTGAGAAAGTTCAGAAACCTGATACACCGAAGGCCCAAGTTTTAAAGCCTTTTTGCATTTCTAGGGGCCAGTATAACTTCTGAGTCTCACATCCTGATAAAAATATTTATCAGAAAGGTTTAAATGGTTAGAGTTGGATTCTGATGCTTAATGAGATTTAAATACAGTTTTGGTAAAGTCTTGTGAAAAAGTATCCAGTGATATGAAGCATCTGTTGTAACATTATTGATGAGTAAATCTCTCCTGTTTTGCTTTACCAACAAACATTTGCATAGCCACAGGAAAATTTGTGCAATACATTGAAATCAATAGGCATTTTTTCTCTGTTACTTTTTTATAGCAAAATACATTGCAGTCATTGGGCATTTTGTATAACAACCTTTTCCACACAAAATACATTAAATTCACTGGGTGTTTTTTTTGTGGTCATTTTTTTTTCACAAAAAACATACATTGGGGTCAGTGGGCATTTTGCCCTGATAAAAAATTTTCCAGAAAAAATTTGCAGTGTTTTCGCACCAATATTGGCCAATGCTGAAATGTGGAATTTCACCATACATCTATGCCTAGTGAAACATTTCACTCATGACTACTTAACAGATATTACCTCAATATAAAGAGTGGCCTAAAATCTTTGTCATGATAAAACCTTATATATATAGTATAAGGCTATTTTTAGATCATGTTTCTTTAGGAAAGTTTTGAACTTTCAAACTAAGAGCACTTTACATTTTATGCAGAATTACCAAAACATCTGCATGTTTTAGAAACAGTAGAACAGTACAGAACAGTAAACAGTATAGTTATGGGACCTGTTTATTGATGGGCGAATTTATTAGCAGGCACAAATTCGCTGCGAATTTGCGCGATTCGCCGCCAGCGAATAAATTTGTGAAATGCCCGCGAAAATTCACGGAAAAAACGGGCGCCGGCGTCAAAAAGGAGACGCCAGTGCCGTTTTGCGAATTCTTCGCCGTTTTGCTTCGCCGAAAAATTCGCAAAACGGCGCCGGCGTCTCCTTTTTGACGCCGGCGCAAGTTCGCCCATCACTAGACCTGTTATTTAGAATGCTTGGGACCTGTGGTTTTCTGGATAAAAATCTTTCCGTAATCTCCATATCTTAAGTCTACTAAAAAATCATTTAAACATTATTTAAACCCTTTAGGGTTGTTTTGCCTCATATAAGGATTAATTATATAAGTTGGGTTCAAGTGCAAGGTACTGTTTTATTATTACAGAGAAAAAGTAAATCATTTTAAAAAATTTGGATTATTTGATTATAATGGAGTCTATGGGAGACAGCCGTAATTAGGATCTTTCTGGATAACTGGTTTCCAGATAATGGATGCCATACCTGTATTTAAATGTGATGTGTTGTTTATCTGGTGCATAGTGTTAAGCACTACACAATAGGAAGCTAGGGTCAGTTTTTTGTTCTGTAAGAAAATCTAAAAAAAAATGTTTTCATAAGGAACATATCACTTTCTGCCAAATTTTTTTGCACTTTTGCTTTACCTATCAAGTATAACTAAGGAACATATATTCCTTAAAGGTAAAAAAAACATGTACACACACACAATATATGCTGTCTCTCTATTTATTACTATATGTATCCTTGCTGATAGTGTTCTTATAGAATTTGTGACTTCAGTAGCCAGGAAGCATTGCTAACCATGTACAGTGTATATAATGATAAACCCACACTTGTTTTAAAGGTTTGTTTGGTATTCTAAACAGGTTTGTTCTAGTTAAAGGATGAAGATATCTGCTTTTTGCTTCAGTAAAGAAATATTATAATAGAATATGGATACTCTCATTTATCTTAAAAGAAATAGAAACTGTGTAATGAAAATCATTCTGTATGATAGATGCAGAACTTAGTAGTAAGCATCATGATTAAAAGACAATTTAATTGAAAAATAGTAGAGAAATATATAAAAAAAAATGGTATATAATTATTTAGTAATGTTGCACTTCTTAGAAAATTATTTACTGAGGGGATTATTTTTTTATATATGAACTTTCACTTTCACCCATAGATAAATACTCTTAGAAATCCCATAGAAATAAATGAAGAGTGGCGGAATTTCACTCTAGAGGACTGTGTCGATCTCTAACTTCACTCTTTGATAAATAAAGCCCTAGAATTATCATCAAAATGTTAAAGGGACATCTGCCAGTGTCTTCTACATGACCTTGAAGGTTTTAGCTGGAGTATTTTCGGATTCTGGCTTTTAGCAGCTTCATGGGGCATAATAAATCTCGAAAAGTTTGAGGCTTTTTTTTTACTTAAAAAATTTGTTTTTTACTGAAACTATCCTCTAAAAACTAGATTGTTTTGGGATAACAGAGCTCAACCTTTGATAAATCATCCCCTTACTGTGGGCAAAAATACTTGTCATTATTACTTTTGTATATATGTTTTTCCTCTATATCGTATCTAGTAGAGATAAGTTTAAAACATCTGGACTTGCTGAGTAATCTTGAAAATGTTTCATTACTCATATAAATGATAGGAAATTCCCTGGCATCTAAACCCCTTAGGGTAAGAGCACACTGAGTGGATCATTCACTTTCCTGAGCCTGTATTTTGTATGGAGGCAGAGGAAAGTATATCTGCTGTCATCTGTACATACAGCCCCAATGACAGACATGACATACTGTAGGCTTGTGTAGTGTAGTGAAGTACACTGAGCTGATTTTGGTGTGAAAATGCAAACTTTGTATGCAGCCAGAGGAAAGTACATGATGCACTCTGTGTGCCCCTGCCTTTAAGGGTAATACAATCTACAAAATCCAGTCACAGTGGTTGAATTTATTCAGGTGTCAGATAAATCTCACAGAGGAGCGAAAGTGTTATACAATGGCACCATGAATCTCATTAAGACAGGTGTTAATTTTTCAAGATGCATAACTGGAAGTGTGAATTGCTGTGATACAAATACAGCACTGTATGTTGCTGACAAGCGGTGTTACAAGCCCCCTCCTCTGTTTAGGGGTTTCAGTTTGGTATAAATGGCCTTTTTCATACTTCTTTCATTGCATGTGTCTTCTCTGTTCACAATATGCACATTGCTGTCCTCAAAGGAGTGCCCCTTTTCCTTCAGTAGGAGGAGCTTTTCCCCTTACAGTATGTTGGTCGATTTTCTTATTGAGTGGTTGTTTAGTTTCCCCGATATATAGATCTGTGTGCTCTTCAGTACACTGGACAGCCTAAACCACATTACTTTGCTTGCGTTTAGGTGTTAAGTCTTTTGGGTTTACCAACCTCTGTCTCTGGTTTATTTACTGAAATTGCAATTTTCCAGAAACAGATAGAATGACTACATTATTTTGTCTACTTGAAATACTACCTCTCATTTTAAAAAATGATTGTCTTCTACCTATTTGGCACTTACCAATATATTTTGTTTTTCATTTGTTAAGATCACTATATTCAAATCGCATATTTTTCTTGAATGTGCCCTTTTTACAAGGTCGGGGTTGGAGGAGGGTGTTAATGTGTTGGTAAGACACCAAGAACAAAGCAGTTCTCATGCAGGCAAGAATTAATTTAATTGTTTATTATAAGGTAGAAAATACAGCTATTTTTAGCAATATATTTGACTTGGTTACAGGTCTCACATAAAACTATGTATTGCCTAGCAACCTGTCTCACTGCATTATATTTCAAAGTCAGCATCTGTAGCATATCTAATTGTTGGTAAGATTTCAAGTTCCTCTTTACATTAAAGGTGTTTGTGGAAAAAATAGACAACTGATTTCTTTGACTGTGAAAATGGTAGCAGCATTCAGAGACAATAATGAAATAATAAGTTTGCATGAAAACGTTGGCTCACTCTTCCTGCTGTGAAGAATCATGAAAATAGACAGAGAATAGTCTCGCAAAGCATTGGTATGCACTTTGCAGAAGGAATAAAATGGGCACCTTCTGGATTCTTTATCAGAAGTAATCAGCTGGATAAGGAAGAGAACACACAAGTTTCAAACTCCTGATGTGTTTCCATTATTTTTTTAAAGGAAGTGGTTAGATCTGGTGAATTGCTGTAGATGCAGTTTAAGCATCTTTCTGTTTCAAGAAAAATATTGTAAACACATAAGAAAACTGGCACTTCTATTATACCACTAAAAATAACAAATAGGGTATATGTACCTGCTGTCACTACAAATTGCATGTGGTGTATCACATATTTTTTTTAAATAGTTGGTTATTTTTAATGTTATTATACAGTTATACATCTACATTTAAGGTCTCAAGCCTATTCATTCTCTGTTTTGATTCATACAATTTCACTGAAATGGCTAGAGAAATCCAGACTGATCTATGTATTTATTTATTTTTAGGGATGCACCAAATCCATGATTCGGAACCCTTCTTCCCGGCTGAACCGAATCCGAATCGGATTGCATATGCAAATTAGGATTCGGTTAGGTATTCTCCCAAATCGTTTGTGAAGGATTCGGGGGTTCGGCTGAATCTAAAATAGTGGAATTGGTGCATCCCTATTTGTTTTATCAACATTTGGAATAGGCAACATACCTTTTTATCAACATTTGGAATAGGCAACATACCCATGTCATTTTACATCTGATTGCTTTCTGATTTGACTATTTACTAAATGCAAAAATCAGATGTTTAAAGTGGACCTGTCACCATTTAATTGTGTAGCCAAGGCATGGGGATGGACATCGAGTCCCCCATTCTGGTGCACAAACACAATTCTGAGATGATGCAAGGCTTGCCTTAATAACAGTGTCCACAAAATGACTCCTGTCTACCTGCTATAATTATGAATTTCCAGGGGAAGGAAACAAGACTAAAATACATTTTTATATTTATATATGTAATTAAAGTTCATTTTGCTTGAGTAATGTGATAAAATAGGATATTGAATAATTTTTTTCGTGACAGGTCTCCTTTAATGTATGTGCATTATGATTTGCAGCAGTGGTAAATAAGAGTTTGTATTTATAAAGTTATATAATTTTTCTTTCATGTTACTGTCACATCACTGTGCAGTACTCTTTTCGAAATTATATATTAAAAAGCAAAAGAAGTATAATGGTGTACATTTTTATATCACATTATCTGAAGACCTCTTTAAAACTTACATAGCCCATTCAAGTCAGTGGAAATTATTTATGGTGTAAGAAGCTGTGTAAAAAATTGAGTAAAACTGGCAATGATGAACCCATTTTTAACAAAGTATGTTTCATGTAGCCACTATTTTTCATTAACCTGTTTTTTTCTGTTAAATAAGTGATGGTTGTAGCCTTCATGAGGGGGGCAACGTATTAGTGTAATACATGACACATTATAATGATTATCAACAGTAAGAATAGCACTATGAATCTAGCACAGAGCCATGTACTATGCAAAATTTTCAACTGACCAGTCTTCTTGTGTGGATTTTGTATAAGAGGAAACAATCATATTAATTTGATGGCTGCTGGGGGCTTGTCTAAATTCTGAGAGGGGAACATGTATTGTACAATGGTGTTCCCTATGATACTAGGATTTGTACCAGAAAACTTGGATGGTTATTTGTTTGGTGTCTGGGGGTGGGGGGTATTAATCTGTTTTTGTATGACCACAAATTTTAATAGTTAGTCCATTAGCATGTGAGTAGTTTGTTGATCTTTGAAGTAGTATGAGAAGGTCAGCAGTCAAACTCAAAGCTTTGTGTCTTAAAGTAGTAGATAAACAAAGACTGTGGCATGGATTGTTGTTATAGCTTTCTATATATAATTTAAATGGTTTTCCTTGTCATTCTCCGTAAAAGCCATTGTGACTTGTTTAGTGTAATATCATGCAGTGGGAATATATATATATATATTTCTTCTATGGGTTGAGCATTATGTAAGTTATTCCGAAAAACTCTTATAAAATATATTTCCATTTCTCTTGCCAAATCTGAAAGATGGAGTGTTCTAATCTACGGGGAAATTCCTTGTTGCTCACACAAGGTAGATATATGGAAATATATGTGGAAAGTATCAACCTGTTCCTGCTTAGTAGGTGAAAATGAAGAGAGGGTTCTCTGTTATGCACAAAGGCTGTTTTTCATGAGGGAATGTAATAAATAACCTAGTGTGTATCCTTCTGCAATATTTTGATCTAAATTTTAGTGTATACATTTGCTGGAATAGCCAATCTCCCACAAGTAGCTGCTATTTTTAATGCAGGATTTTAATTGATATCAGAATATAATGCAATTATAATAGACATAAAATCCTTTCAAATATCTGACTATTTACTAGATTAATAAGCATGTGTTATGTAGGTTCTGTGGGGAACATTTATCAACACTAGGCAAATTTGCCCTCGGCAGTTACCCATGGCAGCCAATCAAATTGTTGCATTCATTGTTCTTCCTGCAGCTGCCTGAAAAAAGCCAAAGGCAGTTTTTAATCAACCATGTGATGCTATGAGGCCTCTTCTTGGCTAAAAAAAATGTAGGGAACAACAAAAAACATCTTTGCATTATACATTAAAGGAGGAGCTGCTGGGTTATATTAGTGAGGATATATTTCAATTAATATAGTAAGTAACTTATGTAAATATTACATTCAAATTACAGTAGCCAAAAGCCTTGCATGTGTGTAAAAGACATATAACAAGAAGGTAAACCATTTATTAAGTCCAAGCAGATGGTCTGTTTAAATGAAAAAGAGTAATATGGAGAGGCATGGTGAGATATTTGAGATTTCTGTCTAGATACATTTTTTTCCATCTGTTAGATCTCTGACAACTGTGGCCAGAATAGAATTTTACTAAGAAAACTAAAACATATTCCAATAAGATTATGAGATTTGCTGCTTTGAAACAAAATCAGAGAAATACTTATATTAAACTTATGTAAGCACCAGAGTGACTGTAACATTTTAGAAATGTAAATCAATCTAAAACAATAATTAAGAATTTATGTTGATTTCTTTAGAAGGCTATTTGCAATGATTTGTTCTTTCCAAGTTTTTGTCCTGTTTACATGATAAATAGCCTTACTAATATACGTATATCTTTTCAGGTATACTGATCACTATTAGATCAACTTGAAACAATGACTTGATAACAGTTGGGTTTTTTTAAAATAAATCATCAGCTACTGTATGTTCTCATTGTTTTACCTGCAGTAAATTGATCAAAACTTGTTGCTAATGCATTGCTATTTGTTATTGCTGTAGGGAAATATTTGCCTATTGGTAATTATTGAGTACCACAGCATACATGTATATTATAGTGTCCTTTGAAATGTTCAACAAATTGTATTAAGTGAACAGTTACAATTGCAGGCATGCAACATCTAGCCCTTTTTTCGTAGTAACTCACAGTAACAGTAACTCACTTATGCTTGTGCTATCTGTGAATCTTTGTTGAAATAATCTTTCTTCTGAGGTGACACAGGGAACAGTGAATTCAAGCAATATATCTTAAGCGCTCTGCAACAAATGTGATGATAAATTAGAGCCCATCTGTGACTCACACTAGCCTTCATTTAAAAACGAATCTAAAACCACGTAAAACACTGTGATCCAAAATCACAAATACTTGAATATATAAATATACTCTGCTTTATGCTAAGTTTTGGGTATTTTATTGTGTTTGGTTTTGTATTTTTTGTTCTATATACTGTACATATGTGCTAACAAAATATCCTGACAAGGGAGGCAATAATATTTTTTATGAATTTGAATTTAAAAAGACATAAGTAACTTTACACTAAGCAAATATCTTACTTCAAGTATATATATATATATATATATATATATATATATATATATATATATATATATATATATATATATATATATATATATATATATATATATATATATATATATATATATATACACACACACACACACACACACTCAATAGGGCAGAAACGTTGGAACACTATAACATGTGTATGTGAATAAAAATCACTTATTTCACAAAGGGAAGTGCTGGTCCTGGGATTTATTCCAATTGAAGCTGAATGTCTGAAAATTGACCATGCACCCCAGAGATTGCACAGGTACAGTGCAAAGTACTTTGTGTTTTATATATATATATATATATATATATATATATATATATATATATATATATATATATATATATATATATATATACATATATATATATACATACATATATATATATATATATATATATATATATATATATATATATATATATATATATATATATATATATATATATATATATATATACATATATATATATATATACATATATATATATATATGTATATATATATATATATATATGTATATATATATATATATATATATATATATATGTATATATATATATATATAATCATTTGCTAGCAGTAACATAGTAAGTTAGGTTGAAAAAAGACAGACAACCATCAAGTTCAACCTTTTACCTTTTTTTTTTCAACCCGCCTAACTGCCAGTTGATCCAAAAAAAAAAAAAACCCATCTGAAGTTTCTCCAAATTGGCTCAGAGGGGAAAGAAAAATCCTTCCTGACTCCAAAATTGGTCCCCGGATCAACTTGTACTATGAGCTATCTTCCATAACCGTGTATTCCCTCACCCTGTGTTTGTTCATCCTTTCTCTATACATCGTAGAAGCCTTCACCACATAATGTAGCCTGCAAGGGCACCATGCCATATACACCACATGGTCAGTGGTACAGGACACCCTGTGTCTAATGGTGAATTTAGCTCCTGTCCGCGGGTGTTTGAATTCAGTCCCCTGCAACATGCCACTACATGTCAAACACCCTGCACATTTAAAGCACCCCTTCTTGAGGGGTCTGTCCAGCCATGTGCCTTTCTTTCCACTGTCTCCCATCAGATTCTTGACCACTAGTTAGTCTCCCAATTTGTGGCCTCTCCTATATGAAACCATGGGTTTATTTTTTTCAAAGAAAGGTTAAACCGGGTCCGATTTGATGATCTCCCACCTATTGGTAAGGGTCTCCTTGACTAATGGGCTAACAGTCTTCCAATCCGTAGTGAAGATAATGTCTGATTCCTTCCGAGTGGACACCTTGTGTTGTTGTAACAATGTTACTTGGGATGCCAGCTTAGCTCTCCCCAACTGTTCCTGTATCAAACTAGTGGAATAGCCTCTGGACGCGAATTGTTCAGAGAGAGCCACCAGTTGTGATTCTGCTAGTTCTTGGTCCGAATTATTTGGAATCACCCTCATGAACTGGGAGTAGAGAACCCCTCCGGACATGTGCATGGGATGGTGCGAGTGGGCCTGTATCAAACTCTTCCTGTCTGTAGATTGGGGAGAGCTAAGCTGGAGAGAGAAGGAGGTTTGAAGGTGTGTGAGTTTCCTCCTATCCGCAAAGGGTAGGAGGGGCCTTAGCTCCCGCAGTACCAGAGGGAAGAGGATTCGGTCCGGGTCTATGGTGACAGACGGGTATGTGACTTAGTGGGCGCTGCACGGGGTCCTCCTGAGAATCATGACGGCGGGGATCTCTGCACTAAGGCACACATTGGGACAGCAGGGCCTTATGGGGCTGCAATCGCAATTCGGGGGGTAAGTATGCCTGTTGACACTCACGGCACTGAATCAGGCATGGCTGTACATGATATGTTTATTAATTTATCACAATGTTTTCACAGCTCACTTGGCACTTTGATGAGACATGCGTATATATTACACAGTCAGTGTTTATGATTAGTACATTGGAGTATTTGATTAACCCTTTAGACTCTTGTTTTGTAAATACTGCTTATGTTTAAAAAGACACACTTTGATGATGTCACAGCTCTAATTTTGGCTCCACTTTTGTATGTTAAATATGGCCCCACTTTGTGTGATGTTTCACTTCCTGAGGATGGCTAAAATTTGGCTGAAACATCGAGGAATAAACTACAGCCCGTTTACTTAAGACAAAAAGATTCAGGCACAGCAGTTATGAAAGGATTTTAGTAAAATAAAGTGTTAACAACGGCTATAAGACTTTTCATTTTAGCATATCGATTACTGTTATTTCACTAATGAGCAGTAATTATGCTCAATAAGCTATGAGCTTTAACTGCAGTTTTAACTGCATAGACATCTAGTTTATGTCATATTGTGAAGTAAAGCACTTACAGCAAAATGATTAGCCTATCGATCACAAATTATGTTATGTGGAATTACAAATTGTCATAATGTCATGAGATGTGGCATAGAGTATTGCCACTAAAAGTTAGAAGCACAAATGTGTATTTAATATTAAGTTATCTTTTCTGCTTCTGGCAGGTGTGAAAACTATTTAACAATTTCATACTGTAACTCATATGTCACTAGGGATAATGAACATATGCAGTACAGGGTTCGTTGATATACTATATAAAGTACAAGGCCAATGTTTATTCTATCACTATTAGAATTGAGATCTTATTTGTGATTTGTGATCTTATTTAGTCCTTAATTTATTGTTTAAAACAAGGTAACTTTATTGTTAATTGATTTTTGGTCCTTAGCATGAGGGTTCTCTTTATTACAAATATTACCTGCATCCATGGATTGATTAACCATACAATTCTATATATAACAATAACAACAATAACTTATAATACTAATTCAGTTTTAAACAGCAACCTTTGTAACTAATTACCTTAGCTGTAGGAATGGTGTCTATATTCACTCTGTAAATACTATATATGTAATTAAAGGTTTAATCAGAACCCAGCATTACTAAAAATACTTCATGCTCTATTTTCAAGCAAAAAAATGGCATGCTACCCCACAACAGCCTAGCCCATGTGTCATGCTCAGTCTGGGCACTGTAGTGTAGCAGCAGCAGCTGCTACCACAGAAGTAACAGCAGCAGTGACCACAGCAGCTAAGGCAGCAGCAGGCAGCACTGGGTCGCAGTGGGGCAACTGGTACATGTAGGACTGTGCCAGATTTTTTTTGGCAAGCTTTGCATCCTATACCATTGCTGCAGGCAGAGCGGTGGTAGACTTGCTTACCCAGGCTACCTCATCTGCAGCAGGCACCAGTGAGCTGCAGGAGGTGGCATCATCAGCCTGCTCAGTGCTGGGGAACACCCCATTCACATATTGTTTGATCCTGAGGTGGACTTGGGCCCAGACATCAAGTATCTTTTTGATGAGCAGACAGGTGTGGGGGTGTATTCCTGTCTGATGAGGAGTAGGAGGGTGTGGCACAGCCCACCACAACAGTAGGGGATATTGGGCAGGGTCCCCTAATGCAGGGCAACAGGCTGCTGGTGTGGTCCTACACCAGCATGCTGTATGTGGGTGTGGATGCCATGTATGATGCTGGGTCTGGTCTGCGGGAGGACTTTGAGTATGACAGGGACATACCCTGGGTGCTGGCTCAGGAGGATAACAACAGCAGTTCAGGGGGGGGAACTATGTTGTTGTTGATGATGAAGATCCAGCTCCACAGTGCAGAAAACCCCACCAACCACTGTTAGGGGGGACATGCAACAGGGTAGCACTGCACCTGGGTCCAAAGCCTCTGGGCGTATTGGTGGGTACCACCCCCAGCCCTCCAAAGCAGGCAAGGTTGTGGCCAGCTCTTCAGCAGTGCGGGCATTTT
Source organism: Xenopus laevis (assembly GCF_017654675.1). Taxonomy (NCBI): domain Eukaryota; kingdom Metazoa; phylum Chordata; class Amphibia; order Anura; family Pipidae; genus Xenopus; species Xenopus laevis. The sequence goes on from NC_054383.1 coordinate 51,316,627, forward strand.
TCACATGCCAAACAGAGGAGCAGTCGGTAGTAGTGTGCCAGCTCTGCCGGCTGAAAATTCGAAGGGGGCAGGCAGGGGCTCTGCCTCTTCTGCAGCCTCCTCTGTCTCCTCCTTCTTCTCGCTGCCATCTTATGTGTGGCCCCTGTGTCCCCCAAGGGGATCTGTGACTTGCCAATGCGCTAGCCCTGAACATGGTGGAGCACAGTGCCAGGGTTACTGGGGGCAGATTTGGGTTACTTCAGTGCAGAGGAGTGGCAGCTCCTCCGAGTATTTGCCCTCCTTTGAGCAGGCCACATGCTTTGTTAGCAAGAACAATGCAGGTGTTAGTGACATTATACCTCTGGTTTTTCCTCCTCAAGCGCATGTTGGATGGCCTGCTAGTTGAGGGTGATGTGCCTGAGGAGGAGTTCAGGCCCCGTAGGCAGGCAGAAGGGGCTGGGAGGCAGGAAGAGGAGAAAGTTCTGCCCAATGAGGAGGATGAGGGACAGGAGGACGTGTGCCTGCACAGCATAGGGAGCCGGGCACATGCCACCCAGCCACCCCAGCTATTTTCCATGTGTGTGCCGGTGATCTTTCCACGTGCCATTGGCTGGGAAGGCACAGAGCAGGGGGAGGGGGAGGAGGTAGATGATCTGCTGTTTCTGGAGGACAGTCAAGAAGAGATTAGCTGGAGACACCTCTTTTACATGTCTGCCATATGCAGACTTGCCTCCGGAGCAATACCAGGATCTGTTCCATCAAATTACTGGATAATTACTGGGTGGCCACAATGCTTGACCCACGGTACAAGAGAAAGGTGGGGGAGTTCTTTGGACCAAGCCAGAGAGAGAGAGGAGGGTGGGTCAATTGAATAGGGCTGTGTGCAAATTTGGTGGAGGCCTTCCCCCAGTCTGACACTTCTCAGGCCTCCACTACTCCACACATCCAGCAGAGATGGGGGGCCTAGCAACAGCAGCAGCAGAGGGGGTGATCTCATGGGTGTGTGTGGAAGAGCTTTTTCGAGCCTCATCAGGCAGCAGCAGGTTCAGGCAGCATCCAAAGTCGCCATTAACATCAGCTGGAGCCTATGGTGGCTGACTACATGGCAGTGCCGGGCCCTAGGCAGCCTGGCCGGGCAAAACGCCCAATACTTGAGTGCGCATGCACGAAAAAGCCGCCAGTGCGCATGCGCAAAATGCCGCCAGTGCGCATGTGCGAAATGCGCAAAACAAAGATTACACACGTCGGCCAGAACGGGAACTGGACTAGGCGGTAGGAGAGGCACAGAAGGTGCGTGCCTACTCTGCCTACCCCTAGTTCCAGCCCTGCTACATGGGGTCTGTCATTGTGCAGGAAGCCATGCACACTGATGATGACCCCATGTATTTCTGGGTGTCAAGGCTCGACCAGTGGCCAGAACTGGCACAGTTCTCTCTGGAGGTGCTGGCTTGCCCCCTGACTGGGTCCCATCAGAGCATGTCTTCAGTGCCACAGGTGTGGTGGTCACTGAGTAGCGGACACGGCTATCCACTGACAGTGTGGATATGCTGGCATTTATAAAGATAAATGAGGCATGGATAACCAGGGATATCCAATTGCCCTTTGCAAACATCAGAGACTAGCCTCCTCTTCTCCTCACAGATGTACCCTCCTCTCTCCATTGCTGCCTATACTCTCCTCTCATAGACTCCTCCTTAATAGTTTTGCCTAGTCCCATCTGGCTGCTATCTCTGCTTATACTGCTACTACCTTTTTTCTGGTGGAAGCCTATCAAGGCTAATACTCATAATACTGCTGTTACTCATAATACTGTTGCATTGTCAGCAAATGTTTTTCTGGTGGAAGCCTATCAAGGCTAATACTGCTGTTACTCGTAATACTGCTGCATTGTTGGCAAATGTTTTTCTGGTGGGGGCCTACCAAGGCTAATAATAATGTTGCTTCTAATACTAATCTAATACTGCCACATAGTTGGCAAATTTATTTTGGTGTGGAGTCTGACAAGGCTTCTAATAATGTTACTTCTAATGCTGCCACATGGTTGGCTAATTTATTGTGGTTAAGGTCTGTCAAGGCTCCTAATAATTTTACTTATTTTACTGCTGCATAGTTGGCAATTTTCTTTTGGTGTGGAGTCTGTCAAGGCTTCTAATAATGTTACTTCTAATACTACCACATGGTTAGCAAATATCTTCTAGTTGAGGATTACCAAGGCTTCTAATAATGTTGCTTCTAATACTGCCACATGGTTGGCAAATTTCTTTGGGTTGGGGTCTGTCAAGGCTCCAAATAATTTTACTTCTTATACTGCCGCATAGTTGGCAAATGTCTTCTGGTGTGGAGTTTGCCAAGGTTTCAAATAATTTTACTTTAAATACTGCCACATTATTGGCAAATATCTTCTAGTTAAGGCCTATTAAGGCTACTGATAATGTTACTTTTACTACTGGTGCTGCTGCTGTTTCTTATTGATAATGTTGAAATTTTTTAATGATAATGTTGCTTCTACTACTGGTGCTGCTTCTGTGGCTACTACTGGCACATAGTGGCTTCTAATAATACAATTATAATACAAATTTCTTGTGGTTGAGGCCTACCAAGGCTAATAATAATGTTGCTTTTAATACTGCTGCATTGTTAGCAAATTTCTTCTGGTTGAGGCCTACCAAGGCTTCTAATAATAATGCTGCATTGTCGGGGAAAAATGTTTTTATGGCTGGGGCATATCAAGGCTAATGATAATTTTGCTTCTGCTGCTGTTGCTGCTACTGTCACATAGTTGACAAATATCTTCTGCTATGGAGTCTGTCAATTCTTCTAATAATGTTGCTTCTAATGCTTCCACATAGTTGGAATTTTTTTCTGGTTGAGGCCTACCAAAACTTCTAATAATGTTGTTTCTAATACTGCATTGTTTGCAAATTTCTTCTGATGCTTATCAAGGCTAATGATAATGTTGCTTCTAGTACTGGTGCTGCTGCTGTGACTACTCTTAATACTGCTGCATTGTCAGCAAATATTTTTCTGGTGGAGGCCTATCAAGGCTAATAATAATATTGGAAATTTCTTTTGGTGTAGAGTCTGTCAAGGCTTCGAATAATGTTGCTTCTAATATTGCCACGTAGTTGCAAAATTTCTTCTGGATGAGGCCTACCAAGACTAATAATAATGTTGCTTCTAATACTACCGCATTGTTGGCAATTTTTTTCTGGTTGAGGGAGCTCCAAGATGTCAAGGACCTTGTCCTAAATTTGAGGGGAAATCTTCCTCCAGCAGCATTTTTAATTGTTTGGCATTGTTGTGCTATTCTTTATTTTTTATATTTAAAAAAAACTTGTTCAAACCTGTATATTTGGAGTTTATTTTTAATTTCATTTATTTAATTTTTCATTTTGGATTCTTAGTCATGTAACATTACATTACCTAGTATTCCTTACATTTACACATAAATATATGGTTTATTCATTTTAAATTGGGATACAAAGCACCCAGATATTATGTGTTCAGATTAATTATTAGCTGTGTCTGTCTTAATAAGCTAGTAGTAATATAAAAAGTATAGATCATACTTTTTGGTTAAACAGAAACATAGTGTAGTAGTAGATACATGTTTTCAAAAAACTGGCATAATGGGAGCCTTTTTCTCTTTTAAAAAAACAAATTTGGCCTAGCAGAAAGAACGTTCTCTAATAATGAAAACATGCATGTGTATTGCTCTTCCCATTGATTCCAATACAATACAGCGAGTTTGGACACCATTTCACAAATCTTGACACAAAACATGCCATATTCACTTAACACAGTCTGCAAAGTTAGGAAGTTAGGGGAAAAAATGACACATTGCGCAAAGAAAACATTTTTTGCCAAAGTTTTGACTCTCTAAAAATACAATATTACTCGTCAAGAGTCAGATTTGTGGAATCTGGAATTTTGCAAATTTTTTGGCTAAATGCCAAAGATTTGCCCATCGCCATTCATCATTTGATAAATATGATTCTAAATAACCTATAGGAATGAATAAATAGTGTGTGAGTTTTTCTGTGGTGAGCTCTAATCATACATTTTGACAAATATGCCCAATAATGTTACATTTTTAGAAGAGTCATATGTTCCACAAGGTAATGATATATAAATTAAGTTCAGTTTCAGTAGCTAACAGCACATGAAAAACTCAGATCGAAAAAACTCTGCAACAACATGGAGCGTCAATTCGTATCATACAATTCATGCTCTGAAAACTCGATTTTATTGAATTGTTGCTGTGAAAACTCAGGCCAGACTGAATTAAGTGAGAAAAGGGTTCATGGACAAGATTCCATTTGAGATGCAATTCAAGTCTGAAAAACTTATCGCACTGTTTATCACAGGAAAATTTTATTGAAGTCTATGGGAAAAAAAAATCTCCTCAAATTGACTCTTGTCCATGAGTTTTCAAATGTTAGGGATGAGCAAAATCTTAGCCGTGTTTCCCCGCGGAAATAATGCCCATAGACTTTAATGGGAGAAAAAAATATTGTGTGTCAAAAAAAATTTGCTGCGGCTCAAAAACAATTTGTTGCCCATACAATTTAATGCATTTTGGCAAATTTTCAGTGGCAAAATTATTGTCGAAGCAAAAGGGGCCAAAAAACAACTTTAGGGACATCTGCCATTGACTTCTACATGACCTCAACATGTTTAAGATGGAGTATTTTCAGATTTGGATTTTTAGTTTTTATTTTAACACAAAAATTGTTTTCCACCTAAAAATGACCCCTAAAATTCCCAGCTCCTATACAATAATTCTAACTGTTTATTGTATATTCTGTTTTGCTATGTATAAAACATGTAAAAATGTGATGCTAAATAAATAAATACAAATTCCATGTTTGTACTACCCACAAATATTGGTCATTTGTAAAATAAACATATAAAGGGTGTATTTTAAAAATATGTAGGGGGTATTCACTAAGACTTATTAAGATGAAAAAAAACCCATAGATGCTTAAAGAAAGACTATACCCCCAGAATAAATACAACTGACAGTTTATATCATATAAGTTGGCCTATTAAAGAATCTAACCAAACTGGAATATGTATATTATCAGTAAGCATTGCCCTTTTACATCTCATACTGAGGCCCCATTTTGTGATGGTCTTTGTGCTCCCTCAGAGATCACCTGACGAGAAATAATGATGTTCTAACTGTAACAGAAAGAAGTGGAGTAAAAGAAAAAACTTTGTCCAGTAATTAGCTCATGTGACCTAACATGTATGTGTGGCCAGGTTTGTTTGTGTGCACTGTGAACCGTAAGCCTTTAGTACTTAAAATGGCAATTTTCTATTTAGGATTATACAATGGCACATTCTGCTAAACAATTATATTCTCATGAAAATTGTTTATTTAGATGAATAAGGGTTTTACATATGGGCTGTTTTATGCAATACATTGTTTGGGGGTATAGCTTTCCTTTAAGTAAAGTAGGTT
>NC_054383.1:54029572-54034572 GCF_017654675.1 Xenopus laevis
CTTTTCTGGGAAAAAATACCAGCCTTCCTTTATATTTAACTTTTTTCCTTATTAATAACATTGGGATCAGCCATCATTTTTACCGGCCAGGCCGGTAAAATACCGTCCAGGTGGCAACCTTATGTGTAAACTATGTTGTTCTCTTAAGACCAAACTACATCTCATTCCTTATTATGTGTACGTATCTCCCATAAATACAAATAAATGTATAAACCAGGGGCACGACTAAAGAGGAAACAGACCCTGGAAATTCAATTTATCTTGGTAGAATAGGCCAATTTAACAATCTTTTGGGGCCTAAAGCTGGCCATAGATGTTGAGATTTTTAAAAGATCAGATCCTGATCGTGAGACCACGATCTTCTCAGAACGATCGTACAAATTTACCATCAACTAAAAAGACCAATTTGCCAGGGAAACAAAGGGGAGCTGCCTGCTTGGCCCTGCAAACATAGATAGATTGCACTGGGACCGACAAAGATTTTTTGACCTTGCCGATCAATTTCCTGACAGATGTCGGCCGAAAAATGTACGATCGTTCGAATCCCACTAACCACACAATAATTTTGAAGGATTGGTCTGGCTTCCCTGAAATCGGTCATTCGGCAAGAGAAATCTTTGCATCTATGGGGACCTTTAGAACAAATTCGCTGGGGGGCCCAATAACACCTAATTACACCACTGTAATTAACCTATCAGGGCCGGAACTAGGGGTAGGCAGAGTAGGCACGTGCCTAGAGCGCAAAGCTGGGGGGGCGCCAGGCACGTACCTGCTCTGTCGCCCACCACATTGTCCGGCCCTGTCTCTCCCCAACTGCCGTGGATATTTTTTCTTAATTGCGCATGCGTGCCGTAGCGCAACTTCACGCATGCGCGCCATAGCGCAGTTTCACGCATGTGCGCTATAGTGCCGTAACGCGCATGCGCACCACAGCGCGCACTCAGCCGGCGCCGTGGCCAGCCAGGTTGCCTAGGGCGCCTGGCTGGGTTGGCCCGGCTCTGTAACCTATTAATCATAATTTTATTCTTTAGTCACTGCTTTGAAATATGAAGTATGATTGTTAATCTTACCAAGCTAATTCCATATAGGAATGCAGGACTTTGATGGGTGACTCTGGGGTGCATCGGCAAATGCTTTTATTAAAAAAAAAAAAAAAAGTAGTGAAATAAATTGTGTATTCTTAAAATATTGGCTTGAAAATGTTTAAAAATTATTCTTTATCTGCTGATAGGACTTCTTATATCATAAATAATAAACATGGTTTGTTTGTGATATTACTGTTTTTTTATAGTTCATTTTATTGGTTGAAATCAAAAAATCTTGTTAACATTTCAACAAATGAAATGTATAGTTTTAAATCTGATTTCACATACACAGTTTCTCAGAGATAATAGCAGAGAAAGACGAGATAAAGAAACTGTCTCAAGTTCATTTGTCAGCACCATTTATTATAAGAATGTGCTGATAAAATAAGGATGCCAGTGCAATCTTTTGAGCTTTGAACTTTATAGTATATTATACAAATGTAAAGTGGACCTAGTGGCTTGTATATCAAAGAGTAAAAATAGAGTTAGCCACAGTGCTTGGACTCTTTTATTATACTGTCTGTAGTGAATGCTGTACATTCTAAAAAAGCTGCACAAAAGAAAGAAATTCTTGAAGGGGAAGTTACCCTTAAGTGAACTCCTTCCTACACTTTTTTTTGCATTCTGTGTATGCTATTACAGGTATGGGATCCATTATCCAGAAAACCATTATCCAAAAAGTTCCGAATGACAGACCATTTTATCAAATTTTTAAACACAATTTCCTTTTTCTCTGTGATAATAAAACAGTACCTTGTACTTGATCCCAACTAAGATATAATTAATCCTCATTGGAAGCAAAATCAGCCTATTTGGTTTATTTAATACTTAATTGATTTTCTAGTAGACTTAAGGTATGACGATCTGAAAACCCCAGGTTCACAGCATTCTGGATAACCGGTCCCATGCCTGCACCAGATTATTGGTTTCAGTTACATCAGCATGGGTCAGGGATACCCTCCTATGCTATGCTGTGGGATAATTTCCCTTTTCTCTGTAAAAATAGAACAGAACCTTGTACTTGATCAAACTAAGATATAATTGATCCTTATTGTAAGCAAAACCAGCCTATTTAGTTTATTTAATGTTTACATGATTTTCTAATAGATTTACGGTATGAAGACTCAAATTACAGAAAGATCCTTTATCCTGAAAACCCCAGGTCCCAAGCTTTCTGGACAGCAGGTCCCATAACTCTGTTTCTGCCTTATACCCAGCGAGGAGGTCTGTACTGTTGTTTTAAACCACCATGTTTTACACCAGTTAGTTTTTCACTAAGCTCAGCATGTTTCATGTTACATACGGTTGCCTAGCAACCAGACTTGGCGCCATTATGCTGTTTTAAACCCTGCACTGTGCATTGTGTTCTGTATTTCCCTGAAGAAAGTTCCTGTGTGGAACTGAAACGTCGGATTGAATAAACCTGCTCACTTTCTTGACATTATATCCTTGTCTTCAAATCCTTGGAGTGCTGTCCCACCCTGCACCTGTATCCATTTATCTTTTGGATTAGCACCCAGGTCTTTTGCCACTTATGGTGTGCGGAACATCTGCATCTCTACTATTATGGACTGATCTCCTAGTGGTTTCAGCCCCCTGCTCCGCACCCAGCAGCCCTTGTCCATAGGGTCAGGATCGTTTTTGTGTCGTCTATCGTCTATTTTTACCATATGAATTGTACATAGGTTTACTTCGGGAACCAGTTTTTCCAGCCAGATCCAGACCTTAACATCGGTCCGTTACTACCGCTTGCATCCCCCACTCCCTGGATCACAAGATGGCGGAGAGTTCATCACAGTTACCATTGGAAATTGATACCAGCCAAGATTTTATGTTTACAACACAAGATGTGGACAGGATTCTGTTTTCAGTAACCCCCCCGGATATGGCCATAGCTAAATCCAGCACGGATATCTACCATGAACTTTTAAATCTCAAAAGGAAGGAACAGGATCTCCTTTTGCACGGGATCTATTTATCCAACTATCATCGCCAACGCCTAATACCTAGGGGATTTAGGGTCAGCAACATCCCTACGATGGGCCGCAACAACCCAGAATTTTGTGCCAAATGGTGCGGGATCCTTAATAGATGTTCCTTCGATCTCATTCTCCTAGTAGTCGAATTTGTCGGTAAGGAACTGGCTGCCACAAGAGAGGGCATTCGTACCTTGGAACAACAACATCTTGATACACTAAAACAAGACACAAATACAGATTGGCTGGGTAAACTTCAGCAATTAGTTGACAAGTATACACAGGACCTCACATCCTTTAAGCAGAAGAAATTAAACAAAGTTTCCGAGGACTACAAGTCCAAACGAGTATATGGGTGGCTATTGGGACTTCGTCAGGACAACTACAGGAGACCACCTCGTCGAATGAAACATATCCCGAAATCCTTTCGCTCGGTAGATAGTTCAGATCAGTCCACCGACTCTGATACAGGCCCCGAAAATACCGGCCCGAATACTTCTTCTTTTTTAGGGGTGGCCACAAGATCAAAGGCGGGGAGAGAGAAAGAAGGCGGAGAAAACACACCAGACGTGGAGGGAAAAAAGCTAAAGGGAAAACCTCCGAAAAGAGGGGGGAAAACATAATTTTCAATTTGAGCAAGCACATCCTCCAACCCTGTGAAATCTCCCTGCTATCCAAGGGTCTATCATTTATACCTACATGTTCACCAGACCCATTGGATCTTCTTGTGGATATCCATAGGTTCCAAAGGAAACTCCGATTAAAAGAGCACTTTAAAGATTCATCCGATAAGCCTACCCCGAAATTTCGAGCTAGGAGTAATTTTGACCCTCCCAATCCTCCAGCAGCGATCAAGACATTTGGCAAGATCCTCAGTCGAGAGATGTGTACCAACAAACAGAATTTTCCACAACGACAGAATCTATCCCCACGAGAGAGACAGGCTATCAGGACACTTCAAGCTGACAAGGACCTGATCATCAGACCGGCGGACAAAGGTGGGGCAATCGTGCTTCTGGATTTATCCTATTACAGAACACAACTTCTTAACCAACTCTCTGACACCACCACCTATCGCCTTTTGCCTGGCGACCCTACCCACAATTATAAAAAAGAACTTGACTCATTCTTATCAATGGCCAAGACCGCTGGATGGATTGATACGGACACCCACAAGTTCCTCACTACACAGTACCCTAGGACACCGATCATTTATACTTTACCTAAGGTTCACAAATCCCTGGCAGCCCCTCCTGGGCGACCAATCATTTCAGCAGTGGACTCCCTGTATCAATCCATCTCTACCTATGTGGACCAATATCTACAGCCAATAGTCAGTACCATGCTCTCCTATACCCAGGATTCGGGCCACGTCATCAGAAAACTAGCAGAACTTCCTCCGATCCCCTCGAACAGCATATTGGCCACCATGGACGTGACAAGCCTTTACACGGTGATCCCCCATGACCAGGGGATTCAAGCCTGCAGGAGAGCCCTTGTATCCTCTCCCTCCATAGATGTACCCATTGAGTTCTTGATACACCTCCTAGAACTGACATTATCCAGGAACTTTTTCCGGTTTGAACACTCTTTTTACCTTCAACTGGCAGGGACCGCAATGGGAAGTGCACTGGCTCCGTCCTACGCCAATATTTATATGCTTGACTTTGAAACAAAGTACATTCTCCCGCTACTGGGACAACAAATCCTCACCTACCTCCGCTACATAGATGATCTTCTCCTGATTTGGACAGACACGGAGGAGGCACTCATATCCTTTCATCAGGGGCTTAACATGATTGACAGCCCCATAAAATTGACCCTCAATTATAGCAAGGAAGACATTGATTTTCTAGATTTAAACATTTTTCTATCAGGCCCAGAAGTGGGCACCCGTCTCTTTAGGAAGCCAACAGACAGAAACTCGATCCTGCATGCC